>NC_083462.1:32992132-33142132 GCF_030014155.1 Tachysurus vachellii
TCTAGGCCTTACGGTTTGGGCTGCACGACCGTTTCTAGGGCGGAATAATAATAATAATAATAATAATTAAAGCTGCAAGCAGCATTTCCCGGGTTCAAGCGTTTAAGGCCTTTAGGGAGTTTAAGGCCTTAAAGGATTTTCACATACACAAAGTGACAAATAAACAAAGTCATATCGGTGAGTCTACAATCCTCGTGCGAAGCAAAACGAAGTATGAAAACATACTTGGCAATAAAGACCATTCTGATTCTGATTCTGAGACTTTGCCTTATGAGTCAGCACAAAATTGGGTTTTTGGACCTATGGGCACAAGCGCGTTTCGTTTCAGATTGTCCGATTCCGCTGAGATTTTGGCCCTGAGTAACTGTGACCAGTACTACTATCTGACCAAGTTTGAGCTCTCTAGGCCTTACGGTTTGGGCTGCACGACCGTTTCTAGGGTGGAATAATAATAATAATAATAATAATAATAATAATAATAATAAAAATCCTAACAAAAACAATAGGTTTCCAGCGCTTCGCGCTTGAACCCTAATAAAAATCTAAGCAAATACAATAGGGTTCCAGCGCTTCACGCTTGAACCCTAATAAGAAGAAGAAAACTAACGATAACAATAGGTGTCTACGCCCCTTCGGGGCTTGACTCATAATAATAATAATATTAATAATAATAATAATAATAATAAGAAGAAGAAAACTAACGATAACAATAGGTGTCTACGCCCCTTCGGGGCTTGACCCCTAATAATAATATTAAGAAAACTAACGATAACAATAGGTGTCTACGCCCCTTCAGGGCTTGACCCCTAATAATAATAATAAGTATGCAGAATAACAATAATTATGCTTTGCAAGCACCATTAATAAGCTTATAAAGGAAATCAGAATGTTGGCTTCTACAAAGCCAACATAATAATAAGCTTATAACAGAAATCAGAATGTTGGCTTCTACAAAGCCAACAAAATAATAATAATAAGCTTATAAAGGATTTATTTGTAAAGTTTGTCGTGACAAACTTTGATGTTGGCTTTGACGGTGCAAGTATTCGCAAAGGCCGGTGCTTTTTGGAGGCGAGTGGACATAAGGGTCAGTGTTACTTTTGGAGGCAAGTGGACAGAAAGATTGTGAAAGCTACTGGACCGCTAGGGTGCCAATACTTTTGGAGGCGAGCAGACATGATCATGTGACGTGATCCAAATACCCCTGAGGCAGTTCCCCTCATTGGGCTGAGTGTTTTGATATATGACACGTCCATGTTGTGCAAAATTTATGATTTCGCTTATTTTGGGAGCGGGGCTACACGTGACGTCACGTGAATACCCGGTGGGGTGCCAATACTTTTGTGTCGCGACAAACTTTGATGTTGGCTTTGACGGTGCAAGTATTCGCAAAGGCCGGTGCTTTTTGTAGGCGAGTGGACATAAGGGTCAGTGTTACTTTTGGAGGCAAATGGACAGAAAGCTACTGGACTGCAAGGGTGCCAATACTTTTGGAGCCGAGCGGACATGAGCATGTGATGTGATCCGAATACCCGTGAGGCAGTTCCCCTCATTGTGCTGAGTGATTTGATATGTCACATGTCCATGTTGTGCAAATTTTTGATTTTCACGTGACATCACATGACGTGAGCAGAATACCTGTGAGGCAGTTCCCCTCATTGTGCTGAGTGCTTTGATATGTCACATGTCCATGTTGTGCAAATTTTTTATTTTCATGTGACAATATTGCTCTTTAATTAAGCAAAAATACATTTTATCTGATTATTCCATTAATCGATGAAATTTTTGGTAGAATACTCGACTACTAAAATATTTGATAGCTACAGCCCTAATCTCAGTCTACCTCAGTTTCATTTATGTTTAAACAACACTGCACATATTTTAAAACACTTTATTCACCAGAAGGTGAACAGCTAGTGAACTTCCTAGCACTAAACTTGCACTAAATTCTCAGGTTTCTCTATGTTTATATTTAACACTTTGCACTATTTTATTACACTTTATTAAGCATTTCTTACATTTGCTTTCATTGTGCACCTTAAATGTTAAGAGATAATTGTTAAGTGTTCATTGTGACTTAAGACTTATGTTTACATTATAATTATTTGAGTTTTCCTGCTTGTTGACATTTCTGTCTTAATAACTGAGGGGATTATGATCAGAGGAAGGTTAAGTTTCAAATAAAAATGTTTAAATGTAATTTTTTTTTGGTCCTTACTTTAAATGGGTCATAAAAAAAATCAATATTTATTGATATCGACCGATATGAAACACTGATATCGTGATACAGTTTTCAGTCATATCGCCCAGCCCTAAGATGAACATAAACAGACCGGCAGGAAAATTTATCTTTCAATTATAAAAGAATTGAAATCTCAAATTGAGAGATAGTAGCATACACCACAAACTATATTTAGTAGTATCATTATTGTTATATTTTGCTGCTGTGCTTTGTTACTCAAATGCTGTTAAATATGTTAGATGAGAGCCCAGGCATAAAAATACAAATAAAATAAAAAGAGATGGATAAATCGAGTCGCCACTTTGTCGTGTCCAACATTTTAAACATGTTGCTAGTTTATCTTTAGACCTTATTGAACACGCTGTAATATATTCTACTTAAAAAGATATAAAAGAACATTACATGCTTTAGTGCATGTCGATGCGAAACGTCTCAAACATGGATGTAAATTTTTATGGTGTTTCTGGTGCTGTTGAAACGTGTTTAGTTAGATTTTCATCTACAATTAATTTGAGACTGCAATTCTACACTATACTAGTTTTTATCAGCTCACTAAACTGTATAGTTCAGTTAACTTTACACCCTGACTTGCTGCAACTTGCTGTTGTTTTATATCTGTTCTTCCTTTAAATTTCCAGAGCTTAGATCTCAGTGGGCCGTGTTCAAATGTAAAGTGTGCAGTTACATGCCAAATGTTGTAGGATTTACAACAGACATGATTTCTGACATGTTTCCCTGAACAGAAAACATGTTACTAGAAGCTCAAGGGCAGTCGTTGAGGCAATCAATATACGCTTACAGTATGTGAAACATATTCTTTGTAAAACACTTTTTTTATTATTGCTTTGATATCTCATCAGGTTGCTGTATATAAACTGTATTGGTTTCCATTTCACACATTTCAGGCTTAATGGCAAGTGCTGAAGGAGTTAGTCTAGACTCATACACATTGTATCTTGGACAGTGTCCTTGTGTAACACGAAAGCCACTTATATACAAGAAGTTTTTTCATGTGGCTGTTGATGTATCTTTGTATATACGTGGATGACTTTAGTGGAATGTATTCACTCTTTCTAAGCCACTATGGAGAAAAATGTAAAGCTAAATGTATCCTTATCAACACAACGATTAACAATTTTTTTTTTCTCTCAGAAATGGAGATGAACCAAAGACAGACAGAGAGTTACAAGAAGAAAATAGATGAACTGATCAGAAAGAAAGACATGCTGAATAAGGTAGGTGTGTGAGTGAGTGATGAATGTCACCCTCACTTGAGCAGACATAGGTGTGTCGATAAGATTTACCATATGCAAGTTTAATTATATGGTAATTGATAATTAAATAATACATTTATGTTATATATTTCTGTGTGGTGGCACTGAGGGTATGGTTGCCTCCTCACAGCTTCATACTGTATTTTCTCACCATCTGGGCTCCTCTGGGTTCTTAAGATTCCTCCCACCTAAACAAAAACAACAAAAAATGTGTGTGTTCATAGAGCCATAACAATAGATTTTTTTTAAAGAAACTGTGATAGTATTTACTCCATGCAGCTGGTTTGCTTTACCTAGTAATGCACTGTATTGATGTGTTGTAAAGGGCAACAAAAAATCATAACGTTAGCGTCCCATTACAGATCTCCTACTACAAACCCAACCATAGTTTTCTGTATCTGAAGTATGTCATGCCTTCAGATACAGAAAAAGGCAGTAAAAGCTTAAATACAACTAGATTTGTATAGTTTGTTGGGACAAACTTTGATGTTGGCTTTGACGGTGCAAGTATTCGCAAAGGCCGGTGCTTTTTGGAGGCGAGTGGACAGAAAGATTGTGAAAACTACTGGACCGCTAGGGTGCCAATACTTTTGGAGGTGAGCAAACATGAGCATGTGACGTGATCCAAATACCTGTGAGGCCGGTCCCCTCATTGTGCTGTGTTTTGATATGTCACAGGTCCATGTTGTGCAAAATTTTAATTTTCACGTAACATCACATGACATCAAGTGACGTGACCAAAGTACACGTGAGGCAGTTCCCCTCATTGTGCTGAGTGTTTTGATATATCACATGTCCATGTTGTGCAAATTTGTAATTTTCACGTGACGTCACTTGACAGCACGTGATGTCATGTGACGTGACCAAAACACGCATGAGGCACTTCTCCATATTGAGCAGAGTGTTTTGATATATGACACGTCCATGTACCGGGAATTCCGGAATTCCGATCGCTTATAAAATTCATAGCACACCTCTCCTCAATGAGCCGGTCGATTTGACACCTCATTCATGGGTCTAGGACAAAAGCTGCGGGACAAGTTACGCGCCGAAAAAGTGTCCGGAAGAATAATAATAATAATAATAATAATAATAAGTATGCAAGAGAATAAGAATGTTGCTTTAGCAAGCACCATTAATAAGTATGCAAGAGAACAAGAATGTTGCTTTAGCAAGCACCATTAATAATAAGTATGCAAGAGAACAAGAATGTTGCTTTAGCAAGCACCATTAATAAGTACACAAGAGAACAAGAATGTGCTTTGCAAGCACATTAACTAGAACGGTACATTTCCTGAAGAAAATGTGAATGGTGCTTGCACGTGGCAAGTTCCCCTCATCGTGCTGAGTGTTTTGATATATGACATGTCCATGTTGTGCAAACGTTTTGGTTTAGTTTACTTTGGGGGTGGGACTACACGTGACGTCACGTGATGTGACCAATACACGTGTGAGGCAGTTCCTCTAATCGGGCTGGGTGTTTTGATATATGACATGTCGTCACGTGAATACTCGGTGGGGTGCCAATACTTTTGGATAAAAGTGACTACTAAGTGCATTCATTATGGAATTCTACTTATTATTATAATGCATATAACAGTATTTTGGGGCAGGGCTACACCTGACGTCACGTGAATACCCGGTGGGGTGCTAATACTTTTGGACAAAAGTGTACTGACTGGGGGCCAATACTTGTGGAATCATTGGATTGATAGTGTGGAATTGATAGTTACATGTATTGAGAGTGTGCTTTACACCTTTACATCGTGAGGTGACTAAAACACGCGTGATGCACTTCCCCTCATCGTCCTGAGTGTTTTGATATATGACATGTCCATGTTGTGCAAAGTTTTTGATTTCGCTTATTTTGGGGGCGGGGCTACACGTGATGTCACGTGAATACCCGGTGGGGTGCCAATACTTTTGGACAAAAGTGACTACTAAGTGTTTTGACATTTCATGTAAAAAACTGCAGTCATTATGGAATTCTACTTATTATTATACTGCATAGAACAGTATTTTGGGGCGGGGCTACACGTGATGTCACGTGAATACCCGGTGGGGTGCCAATACTTTTGGACAAACGTGTATTGACTGGGGGCCAATACTTGTGGAAACATTGGATTGATAGTGTGGAGTTGATAGTTACATGTAGAGAGTGTGCTTTACATCTACAGAGAGAAAAAAAGAAATTTAAGAATTCCCCATTCAAGTCTATGGGGAAAAAAAACCCCTTTGAGCTTCCGTACCGGGAATTCCGGAATTCCGATCGCTTATAAAAGTCATAGCACACCTCTCCTCAATGAGCCGGTCGATTTGACACCTCATTCATGGATCTAGGACAAAAGCTGCGGGACAAGTTACGCGCCGAAAAAGTGTCCGGAAGAATAATAATAATAATAATAATAATAATAACTAGAACGGTACATTTCCTGAAGAAAATGTGAATGGTGCTTGCACGTGGCAAGTTCCCTTCATCGTGCTGAGTGTTTTGATATATGACATGTCCATGTTGTGCAAACTTTTTGATTTTGCTTATTTTGGGGGCGGGGCTACACGTGACGTCACGTGACGTGACCAAAACACGCGTGAGGCAGTTCCCCTCATCGGGCTGAGTGTTTTGATATATGACATGTCCATGTTGTGCAAAATTTTTGATTTCGCTTATTTTGGGGGCGGGGCTACACGTGACGTCACGTGACGTCACCAAAACACACGTGAGGCAATTCCCCTCATTGGGCTGAGTGTTTTGATATGACACATCCATGTTGTGCAAAATTTATGATTTCACTTATCTTGGGGGCGTGGCTACACGTGACGTCACGTGAATACCCGGTGGGGTGCCAATACTTTTGGACAAAAGTGGCTACTAAGTGTTTTGACATTTCAAAAGTGTCTACTAAGTGTTTTGAAATTTCATGTCAAAACTGCAGTCATTATGGAATTCTACTTAATATTATACTGCATAGAACAGTTTGTTGGGGGCGGGGCTACACATGACGTCACGTGAATACCCGGTGGGGTGCCAATACTTTTGGACAAAAGTGTATTGACTGGGGGCCAATACTTGTGGAAACATTGGATTGATAGTGTGGAGTTGATAGTTACATGTATTGAGAGTGTGCTTTACATCTACAGAGAGAACAAAAGAATTTTAAGAATTCCCCATTCAAGTCTATGGGAAAAAAAAAACGCTTTGAGCTTCCGTACCGGGAATTCTGGAATTCCGATCGCTTATAAAAGTCATAGCACACCTGTCCTCAATGAGCCGGTCGATTTGACACCTCATTCATGGGTCTAGGACAAAAGCTGCGGGACAAGTTACGCGCCGAAAAAGTGTCCGGAAGAATAATAATAAGTATGCAGAATAACAATAATGATGCTTTTCAAGCACCATTAATAAGTATGCAGAATAACAATAATGATGCTTTGCAAGCACCATTAATAATAAGTATGCAGAATAACAATAATGATGCTTTGCAAGCACCATTAACTAGAACGTACATTTCCTGAAGAAAATGTGAATGGTGCTTGCACTTGGCAAGTTCCCCTCATTGTTCTTAGTGTTTTGATATGCCACATGTCCATGTTGTAAAAAGTTTTTTGATTTTGCATATTTTTGGGGCGGGGCTGTTGCACAACCGGAAGGCCAGTCAGTACACCAATTTAAAAGTTTGTTCAGAGTATCACCTTAAAGGAGCTGGTCGAGTTTGGTGTAGATGGTTCAAAATCTTGTCGAGTTATAAACCTCCAAAGTTTATAATGGGAGTCTATGGGAAAAAAGGCCACTTTGAGACCAGGTACCGGAAGTACCGGTACTCGGATCGCTTAGAAAAGTCATAGCACACCTCTCCTCAACGAGCTGGTCGATTTGACACCTCATTCATGGGTCTAGGACAAAAGTTGCGGGACAAGTTACGCGCCGAGGTTTTGTCCGGAAGAGTATGCAGGATAGTAAGAATGTTGCTTTGCAAGCACCATTAATAATAATAAGTATGCAGAATAACAATAATGATGCTTTGCAAGCACCATTAATAAGTATGCAAGAGAACAAGAATGTTGCTTTAGCAAGAACCATTAATAATAATAATAAGTATGCAAGAGAACAAGAATGTTGCTTTAGCAAGCACCATTAATAATAATAATTAGTATGCAAGAGAACAAGAATGTTGCTTTAGCAAGCACCATTAATAATAAGTATGCAGAATAACAATAATGATGCTTTGCAAGCACCATTAATAATTATAATAAGTATGCAAGAGAATAAGAATGTTGCTTTAGCAAGCACCATTAACTAGAACGTACATTTCCTGAAGAAAATGTGAATGGTGCTTGCACGTGGCAAATCCCGGAGGCTATTCGAGACGAGCATGTGATGTCATCTGAATACTCTTGAGGAAGTTTTCCTCATTGTGCTGAGTGTTTTGATATGTCACATGTCCATGTTGTGCTAATTCTTTATTTTCACGTGACATCACATGACGTCATCAAAATGCACGTGAGGAAGTTCCCCTCATTGTTCTGAGTGTTTTGATATGTCACATGTTCATGTTGTAAAAAGCTTTTTGATTTTGCATATTTTGGGGGCGGGGCTGTGGCACAACTGGAAGGCCAGTCTGTACACCTATTTAAAACTTTGTTCAGAGTATCACCCTAAATTAGCTGGCTGAGTTTGATGTAGATAGTTCGAAAGCTTGCCGAGTTATAAATCTCCAAAGTTTATAATGGAAGTCTATGGGGAAAAAAAGGCTACTTTGAGACCCAGTCATATCGCTTATAAAAGTCATAGCACACCTCTCCTCAATGAGCCGATTGTTTTGACACGTCATTCATGGGTTTAGGACAAAAGCTGCGGGACAAGTTATGCGCCGAGTTTTTGTCCGGAAGAGTATGCAGGATAGTAAGAATGTTGCTTTGTAAGCACATTAATAAGTATGCAAGAGAATAAGAATGTTGCTTTAGCAAGCACCATTAATAATAATAATAAGTATGCAAGAGAATAAGAATGTGGTTTGCAAGCACATTAATAAGTATGCAAGAGAACAAGAATGTGCTTTGCAAGCACATTAATAAACTAATTTAGTCTAGTGTGTTGTTTTTATCACATTAATTGTATTTCTTGTTGTTTGTTGTTGAAGTTAGCTGGAAAAGGCCAAATTAATACAAACTATTTTTTTGTATGTATAAACATATGCACATACATTCATTCATTCATTCATTCATTCATTTTCTACCGCTTATCCGAACTACCTCGGGTCACGGGGAGCCTGTGCCTATCTCAGGCGTCATTCACTCACACACTCACACACTACAGGCAATTTTCCAGAGATGCCAATCAACCTACCATGCATGTCTTTGGAAGGGGGGAGGAAACCGGAGTACCCGGAGGAAACCCCTGAGGCATGGGGAGAACTATGCACATACAAATATACAAAATAGGTCACTACACTAAAACACTGCACTATACTGAATACTACAACTACAACATAAAAAATGCATGAAGAAATAGTCATTAAAGGGTATAACAAATTGGATAAATACTGCAACATCTAATATTTGAGTACTTCAATTACAGTATTATTATTAGTATATTAATTAAAGAAATAACCAAATCAAACAACACATCTAACACTGCTGATGTGTGTAAGCAGATATCATACTGCTGCACACTCAGAAACAATGATATCAAGTTATCACATTGTGGATTCTTTATACTCTTCCACCCCAGAGGTGCAATTTGCTCTATTAACATAGTTATGATAATTCATTCATTCATTCGTTCATTCATCTTCTACCGCTTATCCGAACTACCTCGGGTCACGGGGAGCCTGTGCCTATCTCAGGCGTCAGTTATGATAATGAAGTGCAATTTACTATTGAGTAGCTTCCTGTGCCGCTGATCTTCAGAATATTGCGATATTATTGTGGATCTGGAGATGAGTGGCCATTCATATTTAATTGGATTGGAAATACGCAGCTGTCTCCCACAAGCAGACTCATACAGTATACGCATAATGTCATGCAGACTAGACTCCTGAAACTGGCTAAACATTTTAGTCAACCTCCCTTCATCTACTTTACACAAATACCTCAGAGATGATATATGGTATATTTTATTTTATCCAAGTAGTTGATCTTTTGAAATGACACATTTGACTAAATAAATGGTTTTTAAAGCATCTTTCATCTAGACATGTGTGTGTTCAGCTAGGCTTGTGTTTGTGTGTGTGTTTAGAAATTGATCAAGGCAGCAAATGCCACCGAGAAACAGATAAGCTTGGTGATGCTGCATGAGCAGACGAAGAAGACGCTGGAACAGGAAATTCTGAATCACCAAGATGAGGCACAGAAACAGCGCAAGATCACTTTTCAGCTGGAAAAGGAGCGTGATCGCTACATCAACAAAGCTAGGGAGCTCACACAGAAGGTGACTGTCTAACACGCACTCTCACACAATTCCATGTGGACACAGGCTTTAACACAGTCATAGTTTTTTATATAAACATCACCATAGTTTAGTGTAGCCCCAAATCCTGCCTTATTCGCTCAGTCACTTCTTAGCAACTGTTGCCTTTGTCCACAATATCAGTCAAGCTTTCTTCCCATTAGCAGACATTTTTAATTAAAACTGACACCCATAATTATGCTGGCAAACTGAGGCTTTTCCCCTACCCATTTCCTTACCAACAGCCGAACACGGTTATATAGTTTATATATAGTTTTGACTAAAAATCTTCTGACTTTAATGTTGTGTCATGAACTAGATGGCTAACTGGTATGTTAAATCAGCTAGTTTGACTAAGTGCTGTGCTAAATGAGCTAGTTTTTATTATACCATGTGTTACGTCAGCTAATTTGACATGTATGAAAAATGACTGTGGACTGAGTGGTGACTAAGAACTGTATTAAATGAGCTGCTTTGAATAATTGATATGTGTTAAATGGACTAGCGTGACAAAACCAGCACTTGATGGATTGATAAGGCTAATATACAGTTTATAGCTGACCTATCAAATAGACAAAGCAACCTACATTACTGCTATTATTACTACTACATTTGACCTACTTATTCAGGAAACACTTCAACTAGCACTTCTTTCATTATCTTTTGCATTTAAAAAAAAAAATATATATCGCTCTGGATAAGGGCATCTGCCAAATGCTGTAAATGTAAATGTAAATGTAAATGAATACAATTCCTTGAGATTTATATTAAGGCAAACCTTTAGAATTTAAAACAAATTTGAGAAAATACAAAAATATGACTAAAATTAAAATAGCTGTTTGCTTGGATAGCTTTCTGAATCAATGTCCATTTATTTATTTATTAATTTATATATTTATTAATTTGTTTGTTTATTTATTTATTTTCATGTCTACTTGGAAGCTGACCTATGCTTTATGATATTAAAGAAAACCATTATTAGTATATAATACGACTGAAGACTACGTTCTCTTGCTCGACATTGTCTTATGCCACAGACATAAAGGTTATGAGAGCTGTATAATGAATCCCAGACAGGCATGATAACTTACTATAAGAGATTATACTGGCATTATAAAGTTCTAATAAGTGAAGGTAGGTATGCTAATGAATGGTAACCGGCTCACACCTCACCATGACTGCCCAGGGACACATTTGTCAATATTATGGTTTATAAAATATTACCTTTTTTATTGGAGTGTCTTTGCAAGCCTTTGCAAATAATAAATATATAATATAAATATATATAAAAAAAAGCAAGTTTCTGCATCAAATTTTCTACTTTATGTAATATAAAAATAAGGGGAAAAATGTTGAATAGTATGTATACACACACCGCAGTATATTTGCATCAACCATGGAAAAAAGTACAATTTTTTAATATTTAAGCCATGCTGAGAAATCCAGTTACTGGTCAGCTTGGTGGACCAGCTTGCAAGTGGAGGTAGAGAAAGGTTTCAAGTATTACAAATTTAATCAGGTCAGAACTGTGTGTGTGTGTGTGTGTGTGTGTGTGTGTGTGTGTGTGTGAGAGAGAGAGAGAAAGAGAGAGAGAGAGAGAGAGAGAGAGAGAGAAAGAGAGTGAGTGAGATAGACAGAGACAGAGGATTTTTATTCTGCCTCTTCCTATAGTCTGGCAAATTCAATTTCTATGGCCAGTCTAACTGGACCACCACAGATAGAACAACTTTAAGAACTAACAACATGAAAATTAAACTATTTATCATATGTGTTCAGATGAGTAGTCTGGATGAAGTCAATAAGATAAAGTCATGCCAAACAGACAGTTATGATAAAGTAAATCGGCAAAAAAGCTAAATGTGCAATTGTAGTGCTCCAAAGAGTTAATTGCACCTAATGGTAACAAAAATGCCATTACAACAAGCACTACGAGAGCATACAGTATACAACGATTTATATTATATAAAAATTCAAGATTAGAATTAGATTAAATTTATATTTAAATGTGTTTGTATTTATCTCCAATGAACAATCCTGAGGTAAATGAGGTGACTGTAGTGAGAAAAAACTCCCTTAGATGGAAGAGGAGGAGAACTTGAGAGGAACCAGTCTCAAAGGGAACCTCATCCTCATTTGGGCGACACTGGAGAGTGTGATTATGACCTGTTATAAACACTGGAGAGCGTTATATGAATAATGTCCTTGCTACAGTCAGATAGATTTTGAGAATTGTGTATTGATTAGGAGGTTGGTGTCCTCAAAGACCACATAGAGTTGGCATCTTCTGTGTGATTAACCTCTTGACTTTTTTTGGGTTGCCATAGTTATGGCCGTCCTCCCCAAACAAAATATACTTTAACAAAGGCTGTTGTACATTACACTTCTCTGAACTCCACTTTTTCTCCACTTTCACCACTTTGCAAAATACTATAGTTATAGCCTGGATAAAAGCAGATAATTGAGAGGATATGTTACTTCCTGCATAGACAACATATTAAGGGTAACACATTTAATCCCTTCCGCTCCTCAGCTCTTCTACAGGGAGTCTGCAATTAGCAATTTTTGAATAACATTTCTTTTCAATTGGTCTTGCTTCAGGAACCATATTTGCAACAGCTAAATAATGACCCAATATTTTGAGCTTTCCTCTTTATTTCAAAAAGTGATGTTACAAGGCTCCATGCCGCCATTAACTAACTAATCATTCTTGTGGAAACAGCAATTCCATAATAACTAATGCATTATATAAACTGCTGTTTGTTTGTGTGTGCTTGTTTTTATTAGGCCATGTTCATTTTGACTGGAAGCTAAATGTTTAGGCTACAGATGCCAGGTATCAGACACAAGGTGTAAACAAGAACCACCAGCTGCATTTACAAATGATAAAGGGGAAAAAATGTCTATGACTTTCTGTATAGTGGCTAGCAAATAATGATGTGAACTAAGAATTAGTTACTTGCTACTTGCTTACTTAGCTGCTTACATTTTTTTCCAGTTCCAACAATGTGCCCAATGTAAGTCATGTAAACAGGTACAAAGCATAAGAGTAGAGTTTTTATGGAATTAATTTTTTTTCCAAAATTAAAATTTCTATCAAATAAATCAGAATCGGTGATTTTACTGCCTGCATATTTTATCCCTTAACAGATATGTTAGTGTAGTTAGGTGGCAGATACATTAGAGGTTAGATTGGGTGAGAAGTGCTGCTTTCAAAGAACAAACTTCTGCTTGGAATGGACTGACGGTGAATAGAGATTGGTAGCATTTGGCACTAATATGACAGCTAAATGATGATAACTCTTTTATGGGAAGAGGATCAATTGCGTTTGAATGACTGTAATATGTAATAATGGCTATTATTCAGTTGGGATTTAGAGGCTTGACTGTACCACAGACATAGCTGGGACATATTAAAAATTGATTTTTTTATTCTTTTGATGTAACCTACTTCACACACACTCATACACACACACACACACACACACACACACACACTCTCTCTCTCTCTCTCTCTCTCTCTCTCTTTTATTGCTCACTCTACTATTTATTGCAGGATATTATTTTAAAAGAAGACAAGCTTTGATTTGTATTAGCTGCTTAGTACATCTAAGATAAAGAGAAAACATGAATGCTAGAAGCATCATTATAAATGTAATCCCTCTATGTTCTTCCAGTTGCTTCTGCTAGATTAATCCTGATTTATTTCAGATTCAACTAAACCACATTATTGCTAATGAGATGATATTGAAGAGAAATAAATGTGAGATAGATGTATAGGGATGCATTCAGAGTTGAGTTACGTGTAAAAGTAGGGAGGTTTTAATAACAAAAATTGCAAACATCAGTGTTCAGACCTCAGACATAATTACAGACCTAAGCATTATTTCAAGTTTTCCCAAGAATCACTTCAAGAGTCAAAAGCATGGAATGTCAATTAATGAATAAATTAATAGGGAAGCTTAGTGATAAAGGGATTGGTTTACCAATTAGAAGGTTGTAATTTCGAATCCAAGGTCTACCAACACCCATATGATGTTTCAATCAGGTTTCATTGAAATAGTCTGTGCCTCTCACTGTCAAACAAGTGAACAGGTTCTTCTGAATTTGTCAGCCACCAACTGTCATAAATCAACTCTGCTAAGACGATGTGGCTCTTTCTGGATGTGTTGGGTCTGTAGGAGGAAAGTCAAATAGAAGTAATGGTAATTGGAAATGAAAAATGCTACTCTTGTATTTTGACGGATCAGACACTGATTTTGTCCTCTCTCTCTGTCTGCCATTCTTGTTCCTGCTTCCTGCTTCACTACTGTTCGGACGCTTTTACTTGCGCTCTGTGCTTTGCGCTTTTGCTTTTTTGCTTTTATCTTTTTATTTAACTACCAGCAGTTCAGCACAGTGCTCAAACTAAACAATTGGGCACTCACACTAAAACTACAAATTCCTGGAACTATATTAATATTTGGAATATTCAACAACTTTGTCATAGCGGTCTACCAGTCTGCTATTGCCGGCAGTTTACAATCCTAAATCAGGACAACACAGCTGCCCAGACTCGAACAGAAGAGAAAATGCCTTCTTTTGGATCTCAATCCACCTGCTACTCAAACTGCCACAGACTTCTACAAAAGATTGCAGTTCTCGAAACAAAATTCTTGTGGTGCTGCCGACCCTGCCAGAACATACAGCAGAGCTTCATTGTGGTCCCTCTCAACATAAAGCTGGTGAGTCCTGTGAACCTAATGCTTTTAAACAGGTCATAGTGAGCTCAGAGAAAAATAAAGTAATTGAGGACACAAACCGATGGCATAAACAGGGTGCGAGACACAAAGGTGTTCAAGACATTAGACTGTCACGAGTGTCACACACTGCTACATTAGCATCATCTACTGGTATTCTACCACCCCCTGTGCGGATTGAAAATAGATTTGAAGCACTAGTGAGTTTGGGCGAAGAATTCCCAAATGTAAATGGACACAGATCACATCAGCCAGTAGCTAACAGAGCTAACAGACGCTCAATATCATACAGGTAGCGGCGCTCCATTCAGACAGCAGCCGAGCCAAGCACGCTGATAGTGAGTGACTCTATTATCAGAAACATTGGAAGCAAAGCTACCCATACATACTGTTTTCCTCGGGCAACGGTTTCTGATGTTAACAAGGAGCTTTGCAACATTCTGATGAAACATAAGTCTGTCAGTCGGATTGTCATACATGTGGGAAAGAATGATATCTGGAAAGAGCAGTATGAGCTCCTTAAGAGGGATTTCAATGAACTTTTAGAAACACTTGCAAGACTGAAAGTTCAATCATTCATCAGTGGACCTCTCCCAGCCAGAGGAAAAAATATGTTTTCTCGGCTACTAAGTTTAAATTCATGGCTGCAAAAAACCTGCACCATGAGAGGACTGAATTACATTGACAATTTTAATCTTCTGGAGTCAAAGGCAACTTTTTAACACAGATGGTATCCACTCAAACAAACTAGGTGCTAGGTTGCTTAAAGACAATATCCAGTCCACTCCTGGACGGCCTAAATGACCACAGGATTTCGCACCAACACCTGGATGGACATTCAGTTGTCAAGGATAAAACTCTGCAGCCACAAAAATTACTGTTCACAGAGACAGCTCAGGCTGAGCCCTGCCCACAGACCTCACTACAGCTGGATGGTGAATCAACACCCAAGGACGTTTCTATGGATAACCAGGAAAAACAAGATAACACTCCCCAGCCTCCAGGAACACCAGAATCACAGCTGATGTCGTCACACTTTCTCTCCTTCTCTCCAACATCACCACTTCTGTGCTTTTCAGAGAAAATGGAGAAACTGGTATCTGCTGGAACTTCTATTGCTGCGAGTCCCCAAATATCAACCAAGAAACGGCCTCAACGTCAGGGATCACACCAGCCCTCATCTGCAAACAGCACTGGTAACAGATATGTGTTGGGTCCCCGCTATGACAGCAGTAACAATCAGAAATGTTTTCAGAACACACGGGAGCCCAATGTCCCTTTAGCTTTCCCTATGTCTGTCCTGATATGTGATATAAAGACGAAGGCCCTCTCCAGCCGCACGACAATTCTATCTAATCTACTACCTATTAGACGTCATTCTGAGATGGACACAGGGCCAAAACCAGTTACTGTTAAATTAGAACATCCGTTCATTAAAGAACAAATCATTTTTAGTTAATGATCTTATCACCACTAACAACCTGGACTTCATGTTTCTAAATGAAACCTGGTTAGATGACAACTGCACGACAACTGCACGCTACAGTCCTCAATGAATCAGCCCCACCCAACTTTACTTTGATAAGTGTCTGTAGAGCTGTTAGAAGAGGTGGAGGAATAGCTGCTTTATTCAAAGATGCCTTTCAATGTAAGCGTTACTTGGTGATTACCAGTCTTTTGAATATTTGTGTATTGCTCTAAAAGGTACACCACGCATTCTGTTTACAATTATTTACAGGCCTCCCAAATACACCCCAACTTTTGTTGATGAATTCACAGAACTTTTATCAACAATCTCCTCTAAATTTGATTATTTTGTTATTGCTGGAGATTTCAACATTCATATAGACAATGCAGAAAACAATACTACAATTGAACTGTTAAATGTTGTAAACACTTTTGATCTGCCCCAGCACGCGCAAGGTCCTACACACAATAGGGGACACACTCTTGATCTGCTCATTAGCAAGGGTCTAAACATTTCATCCACTGTTATCAAGGATGAAGCGCTATCTGACCATTTCTGTGTTTACCTTGATTTATTGATCTGTCCTGCCACTGATGCTAGATCTGTCTATGTCAAAAAAAGGTTCATAAATGAAAACACCAGTGAGGTATTTATGAATGCTATATCAATGTTGCCAAACATATCGGCAGACTCTGTTGATGTTCTCTTTGAAAATTTTAACTTAAAAGTTAAAGATGCTATTGATGGTATAGCTCCAGTAAAGGTCAGGATGATCACTGGCAGACGTAACGCACCTTGGAGAAACACAACAGCTGTACAGAGCATGAAAAGAACATGCAGAAAAGCAAAACAAAACTTGAAGTACATTATAGCATCTATATATAGCATCTAACCCTAACCCTAACCCATAAGGACAGTCTTCGTGCTTTCAATGTAGAACTAGGCACAGCTAGACAGATCTTCTTCTCAAACTTGCAGCCTTGACATCCTCCCCACATCCTTTCTCAAAAAGGTACTTAACTGTTTAGAAACTGACCTCTTAAAAATAGTAAATACCTCTCTGCTCACAGGCACTTTTCCAGAGTCCCTAAAAACGGCAGTTGTTAAGCCTCTCCTAAAAAAGAGTAACCTAGACAAAACCATACTTAGCAACTACAGACCAATCTCAAATCTTCCTTTTATAGGCAAGATCATTGAAAAGGTTGTTTTCAATCAGCTGAACAAATTCTTAAACTCAAATGGCTATCTGGACAATTTTCAATCTGGTTTCTGCCAACATCACAGCACAGAGACAGTGCTCATAAAGATAATAAATGATATTTGCTTAAACTCTGATTCAGGTAAAATATCAGTGCTGGTGCTACTAGATCTTAGTGCTGCCTTTGACACGGTAGACGACACCATACACTTACATAGACTGGAAAACTGGGTAGGGCTTTTTGGGATGGTCCTCAAATGGTTTAAATCATACCTAAAAGGGAGAGGTTACTATGTGAACGTAGGTAACCATAAATCTGAGTGGACATCCATGACATGCGGAGTCCCACAGGGCTCAATTCTTGCACCGCTCCTCTTTAATTTGTATATGCTCCCAATTGGTCAAATAATGAAAAAGAACCAAATTGCTTACCACAGCTATGCAGATGACACCCAGATATACTTAGCCATGTCCCCTAATGACTACAGCCCCATTGACTCTCTATGTAAGTGCATTGATGAAATTAACAGTTGGATGCGTCAAAACTTCCTCCAGTTAAACAAAGACAAAACCGAAGTCATTGTATTCGGAAATAAAGATGAAACTCTCAAGGTTAACACACACCTTGACTCTAGGGGTCTAAAGACACAAAATAAAGTCAGAAATCTTGGTGTAATTTTAGAGTCTGACCTTAATTTCAGTGGTCATGTGAAAGCGATAAGCAAATCAGCTTACTACCATCTCAGAAATATAGCCAGAATTAGATGTTTTGTCTCAAGACAGGACTTAGAGAAACTTGTCCATGCTTTCATCACCAGCAGGGTGGATTATTGCAATGGACTCCTTACTGGGATCCCCAAAAAGATCATTAGACAGCTGCAGCTCTTACAGAATGCTGCTGCCAGAATTCTGACCAGAACCAAAAAATCTGAGCACATCACTCCAGTCCTCAGGTCCTTACACTGGCTTCCAGTTACATTTAGAATAGATTTTAAAGTATTGTTACTTGTTTATAAATCACTTCATGGCTTAGGACAGATATGCTAATTAAATATAAACCAAGCAGACTACTCAGATCATTAGGATCAGGTCAGTTAGAGATACCAAGGGTTCACTCAAAACAAGGTGCGTCAGCATTTAGTTATTACGCCACCTATAGCTAGAATCAGCTTCCAGAAGAGATAAGATGTGCTTCAACAGTAGACACTTTTAAATCAAGATTAAAAACACATCTGTTTAAATCTGCATTTACTAAATGAGCACTATGCTGCTTCACACTGACTGCACTTTTTATCCAAATCACTTTTACTCCTGTTTTATTCTTTTTAACATATTTAAACAGTTTTTATTGAAATCACATTTATTTTCTTTAATTGTTCTTTGTTTTTATAATGATTTTATGATTTCACTTTGAATGACCTCTGTGTATGAAATGTGCTATACAAATAAACTTGCCATGCCTTGCCTTGCCTTGTTCAAGGGCTTATCACATATGGAGGATCTCAAAGTGCGAGAGATGGAGATATTTGAATATAAGAAGAAGATCGCTGAGGCAGAGACGAAGCTCAAGCAGCTGCAGAATCTGTATGAGGCCATCAGGGCCGAACGTAACAAATACAGCAAGAATCTGCTTGATGCTCAGGTACATAAAGTCTTTATATATTCCCACATGTGTATTCTTTGTACAATGTGTCCTTCTCATATACTACTAGTTATAATGATTTGTATACTTGTATGTCCTTCTCATATACTGCTACTTATGCAGTTTGGTGAGACTTTACTTGATTATTCTCTCAATATTTTCCTGATGCTCTCAACCTTCTCATATTGTAATTCCTTTATTTATTCTATTTTTTGCACTTGTTCTTGTTCTACAATATCACACTATTTGCATATAGTCAACTCATTTACACCTTGGATTTGAATACATATCCGATGTCATACAAGTCATGTTTTATCTTGTAACTGATTTTTATTCTCTATTTTGTCACACTATACTATGATATTTTGATATTTATAGTCTTAACTGTTTGTCTGGAATGAAGCAATCTTTCTAACACTGCAAAACTAGAAGCACAAGATCAAGGTCACTATTAAGCTTTATGCTAGAGCCTTTAGTGATCATAGAGTATAATTGTTAGAAGATAATGTTAGAGGTTTGCAGAGTAGTCAATATATGGAAAATATGTGGCTATACGAATAAAAACCATAATATTATTTATTTTTTCCATATAGTTGTTTCACAAATCTCATAAGTCAATATAAAACAGAATAAAACAATATAAACATCAATATAAAACAGAATACCCAAACTATCACCCTCATCAATTTGCACACTCGGATTTTATTATAATTTCTTTTACAAATAAAAACAATATATTTTATGTTATAATAATAAGTCTTTACAGGTATGACAAGCTAGCTACTATTAATGATATTAATATTATTGTGTTACACAAATAATATCTGCGTAATACAAATGGTCAAGTTAACAATTAACAATCAACTGTGTGACACTATTCTTGGCTTCAACACAACAGAGGTCACAACACTATGATACTATAACTGTATATGAACCATTTGAACTAACGCAAACAAACTAACTACCAGATCATTAAAGGTGGGGTGCACAATGTTTGAAAGCCAATGTTGACATTTGAAATCACCGAAACAAACACGCCCCTAACTTTCATGGATGTCACCCCTGTTTTGATAGCTCTGCCCCACACATACATACGTAACCTAGGCAACTATTATGGCGGAACCTGCTGGGGCAGCTGGCCGAGGGGATATTTTTTATCAATAAATGAACTCAATGAGTAATACTATGGTAAAACAAATGTGTTTTTTCTAGTACTGTGTGTTGTACTGTGAAAGGTTTAGCTCCGTTTCACATAGAAAAAGACGTTCAGTTCTCCCCAGTGCTGGAAAGCTGATCCTATATTAACACAGGTCCTGATTTCAATCGCTTTTGGCGAATGTCAGACATGCGCACTGAACACTCTCCCTGCCGCATATTGACAAGACACGCAAAATTGGCTAAAAAATCCTAATCAGTAAGAAATACTTTAATTTAAACACACTGTTTGGGCTCAATTCTCAAAAATGATTCACATTAGATTCAGGGAGGTTTATATTCTGTGCATTCTGTGCATATTTAGTGCATTATTCTGTGCATTCTGTAGATCTGTGTAGGATGAAAGTGCATTACTAACTCATGGGGAAAAACTATATCCTAATGAGTGACTGTCTCGGTAGAAGTCATACTGAACTGCTGATTCTTTTGAGAGAGCTGAAGAGGAATCGGCAGCAGTGTTACTGTACACTGTGACATGCCACAGGAAGAGATTCCTTTGCTGTGTTTTTCAAAGCACGGTTCCTGCATTTTGTATTCCTTTTACTCTTCTACTCTCTTTTATCATAATACCGGAATTTGAAGAGTAAAAATATACTCCCACATTCCTGTCTTAAGTCTTGTCCTTGTCCCAGTTGAAAACTGTAGAAGTGCTTGTTGTTGGCTTGTTTGTTTTTGACTAAATGCTAATACATTTACATTTACAGCATTTGGCAGACGCCCTTATCCAGAGCGACGTACATAAGTGCTTAAATCTCTAACATTGAATACATTAATGCTGGATCACTAAGTTACATACTTAAGATACCATGAGTTTAAAACATTTGTTCAAAGTTACAATGAAAGTGTCAAAGGTGTGTTTTTTTTTTTTTTATTTAAATGCAAAAGATAATGAAAGAAGTGCTAGTTGAAGTGTTTCCTGAATAAGTAGGTCTTCAACCGCCGCTTGAATACTAATACTGACTCTTTGTGTCGAGTGTACAGGTTGTTTAATATTTATAACCCTTATGCTTTTTTGCCTAATCTTGTTGCGAGCCTTTAGATTGTGTGCCTCTTCTTATATCTATCTTTTTAGTCATGGGCTGATATTAAATTTTCATCCCATGAAAAGCGCTTAAATGTTTTGTCCCAGATTTTATCATCATCCATCTTTACTTGTAGCGTAGGAGTGCATAAACGCTGTCTACTTATTCAGCGTCCTTCCACATGAGAAGCAGCGGAATTATTTGTCTATAATACTGTGTATTACAGTGTAACAATACTGGGTGTTGAATACCAACGTTAATACCACACCGCTGTTGAATTCTTCAATACAGTATGATCGCGCAGAATCACAACAGCAGCTCGTGACGGTTTATTGTAATGCCCTTGTTCAAATATGTTTTTTAAACGTTATACAGAATATTTATAGTAACAGCTCATTCACAGGGACAAGTATGATGGAAGTTCCATGTACTCTTAGAAATGAATTTAAAAATGTGTTCTTATTTAACAAAGAATAAAATAATTGTTGCTACATGGTGACGGTTTCTGAAGAGAGACGTTCATTAAATAATTATTTAATGGTTATTAAATAGTGATTAAATGATGTCAGCTCTCTAAAACTTTAATGTGAAGATGTTTCAGATCTATCAAATGTTTCAGATCTATCAAATTGTGAGGTGGTCTCATGTGCACAGCCCTCTTCAAGCTATTCTATACACTGTAAAAAAAAAAAAAAAAACGGCGTTTTTTACAAAAAAGATTTGGCAGCTGTGGTTGCCAGGATAATTCAGTTAAAATTACACGAAAAATGTAAACTTCAAAACAGTTTAAAACTGTTACATTAAAACTACACATTCACAGACTTTTTTATCATGTGTTAGACATATTTCATCATTCAAAAGTGAATGTAGTTTACTTAAAGTGTAATCCTGTCCCAACTCGTGTACATTCTGCATCTCTTCAACAATTGTCTGTATTGTTGAAGCTGGAAGCAGAAGCTGCCCTTGCAATTTTAGGTACAATAAACACAGAGTCAGAAAGGACTAAGAAACGACTCACTGAAATTCTGTGGCAATTCACTGGCTTCATGTGTTGCATCATTCGGGCTCTGGGAAGCATCTTCACATGCAATGGCGGAGGAAGACTGAAAAATAGCTTCCTTGTAAATGTCACTTATGCTATCAATCGAACATGCTCTATGTTTCCTGGACATATGAGCAGTAAACGATGATTTAACAGTAAACATTTTTTTACAACCTGTTACAGGACACACCACAGGTCGCCCCTCCACTAATAGTGGAGAACTTGTACACCACTTAAAAGAGCATATAGTGACTATATGCTCTTTTAAGTGGTGTACTAGTTCTTTAACTGTGTGAAACTGGCGGTCACACAGGCACATTTCAAATCTGAAACAAAGGTTCTGGGAGCAACAGAGGGTTCAGACTCATTGTGATGCTGATATAAATGAGCTTTAAAAGCCGCGTAAGTGCAAAATGTCCGCTTACAGTCATCACTAACACACTTAAAAAAACAATGGGCTTCGTTCCTATGAACTCTACAATGCAGCACATAACCCTGTCTAGTAGTTTGCTGCAAAATTGGCAGGTAATCATTTTTTAATCATACAAAAAATAAAGTAGTTTCCACACTTCTCCGGGGGCACCACTATTCAGCATTAGTTAGTGAAACTTTTAGAAAAAAGGAAAAAAAATGAATGATTTTATCGTTACATATAAAACCCCCAATCTAAGTCGACATATTTATTATGGCAACAAAATATGCTCTCTGTCACAAACAGGTGTTTGTATGGTGAAGTCTTTCAAGGTGTAAGAAAAATAACTTTTCTCTTACCTTTGCAGAACGCTGGCTGATTAGCGTGCTCTCAATAACGGTTGTTAACTGCTTCAAGATGGCTGCTCCTGCCATGATTCAATTCAATTCAATTCAAGTTTATTTGTATAGCGCTTTTTACAATGGACATTGTCACAAAGCAGCTTTACAGAACATAAACATAAAACAAAAGATAAACATAAGGAGAAGTATAAAGAATTAATATAATAAAAATTCAAGATATATACAGTTCACAGTATGTATGTATGTATGTGTGTATGTGTATTTGTCCCCAATGAGCAAGTCTGAGGGCTCAGGCAACAGTGGCAAGGAAAAACTCCCTTAGATTGGTAAAGGAAGAAACCTTGAGAGGAACCAGACTCAAGGGGAACCCATCCTCATATGGGTGACACTAGATGGTGTGGTTACAAATATACAAGTATCACAGAGTCCAACTGGAGCCGGTAGATCTGTAGATGTCTCAGGGTTCTCACAGAGTCAGCCTTGTCTCAGTGGAGGTCCAGAAATTTCAACGCACGGAAGACGATCTTAGCATGGGTGTCTCAGCATGGGTAGAAAAAGAGAAGAGAAGAGCAGTGCAGAGGGATTAACATATCTGCTGTTCATAAGAATGTGCAAGTCTAGTGTGATAGTGCACAATATTTATGGGATGTATTATGTGTACGCCTGACTAAAGAGATGAGTTTTCAATCTACATTTAAACTGTGAAAGTGTGTCTGAGCCCCGAACACTATCAGGAAGACTATTCCAAAGTTTGGGAGCTAAATAAGAGAACGCTCTTCCGCCTTTAGTAGACTTAGATATTCTGGGGACTACCAGGAGTCCTGAGTTTTGTGATCTCAGAGAGCGTGAAGGATTGTAACGTGTTAGAAGACTAGTTAGATACATGGGAGCTAAACCATTAAGAGCCTTGTACGTAAGTAGCAGCAGTTTGTAATCAATTCTAAACTTAACAGGTAGCCAGTGTAGAGATGATAAAATTGGGGTTATATGGTCATACTTTCTTGTCCTAGTGAGAACTCTGGCCGCTGCATTTTGGACTAACTGTAGCCTATTTATTAAAGATGCAGGACAACCACCTAGTAATGCATTACAATAGTCCAGTCTAGAGGTCATGAAAGCGTGAACTAGCTTCTCAGCATCAGATACAGACAGGATGTTTCTCAGCTTGGCAATATTTCTGAGGTGGAAGAAGGCTGTTTTTGTGGTTTGGGCGACGTGATTTTCAAAAGACAAGTTACTGTCTAATATAACACCCAGGTCTTTCACTGTCGAGCTACTAGTAACAGTACATCCCTCTAAATGGAAATTAAGTTGTGAGAGTTTCTGTGTACTAGTTTTTGGGCCTATAAGTAGTGTTTCTGTCTTATCAGAGTTTAACAACAGAAAGTTACAGCTCATCCAGTCTTTTATCTCTCTAAGGCATTGAGTTAATTTCGACAATTTAGTTATTTCATCTGGTTTTGAGGAGATGTATAACTGTGTGTCGTCGGCATAGCAATGGAAGCTAATCCCATGTCTTCTAATAATGTTCCCTAATGGAAGCATGTATATCGAGAAGAGCAGAGGTCCTAGAACTGATCCTTGAGGGACCCCATAATTAACTGGTAATAAGCTGGAGGATTCACCATTTAATTCTACAAAATGGTATCGATCAGACAGGTAGGATCTAAACCAACTTAAAGCCTGTCCATGAATACCTGTGTAATTTTGTAAGCGATCTAGGAGAATGTTGTGATCTATAGTGTCGAATGCAGCACTAAGGTCAAGTAGAACTAATAGTGACATACAGTCTTTGTCCGAAGCTAAGAACAAGTCGTTTGTAACTTTAACAAGTGCAGTTTCTGTGCTATGATGGGGCCTGAAACCTGACTGAAACTCTTCGAGGATATTGTTCTCCTGTAAGAAGGAGCTCAGTTGAACAGACACAACCTTTTCTAGTATTTTAGACATAAACGGAAGGTGTGAAATCGGTCTGTAATTTGAAAGTCCATTAGGATCTAAATTAGGTTTCTTAATGAGTGGCCTAATAACTGCCAACTTGAAGGATTTAGGGACGTGACCTAAGGATAACGAGGAGTTAATAATATTAAGAAGAGGCTCACCGGCTTTATGTAACACTTCTTTCAGTAGTTTAGTTGGAATGGGGTCTAGTGAACAAGTTGTTGATTTAGCTGTAGTAATAAGTTTAACTAACTCTTCCTGACCTGTACTTGTAAAGCAATGTAGTTGTGTGTTTAGAACCTTAGGTGAGACCGGGATGCTAGTTGCTCTTATGTGTTGAGCGTCACCTATTTTATTCCTGATACTTTCGATTTTATCAGTGAAGAATCTCATAAAATCGTCACTACTGAACTGTGATGGAATTGTGTGTTCAGATTTTTGGTTTTTTGTTAGTCTAGCCACTGTGCTAAATAAAAACCTGGGATTGTTCTGGTTATTTTCTATGAGTTTGCTCAGGTGCTCAGCCCTGGCTGCTTTTAGAGCCTGTCTATAGCTGGACATACTTTCCTTATATGCAATTCTAAACACCTCTAATTTAGTTTTTCTCCACTTTCGCTCGAGGTTACGGGTCTCTCTCTTGAGGGTGTGAGTATGACTATTATACCATGGTGCAAGCGTTTTATCTCTAACCTTCTGTAATCTGATTGGGGCAACAGTGTCTAGTGTGCTAGTGAATATAGCGCCTATGCTGTTAGTAATTTCATCTAGGTCGTCTGTGTTTAAGGGTGCAGTAAGAAGTCCAGACAGATCAGGCAGGTTATTTGTGAATCTGTCTTTAGTGGTCGGAATAATAGTTCTACCGAGATGATAACGTGGTGAAACGCAGTTAGCCTGTTCTACAGGTAGTGTGTACATTATGAGATAATGGTCTGTGATATCATCACTTTGAGGAATGATATCTATATCAGTGACATCTATTCTGTGTGATATTATTAAATCTAGTGTATGATTACGACGGTGAGTTGCTCTAGTGACGTTTTGATTGAGCCCAAGTGAGTTTAGTAAGTCCATGAATGTGAGTCCTAGCGCATCATTTGTGTCGTCAACATGAATGTTAAAATCTCCTACAATTAATGCTTTATCAAAGCTAACCAGTAGGTCAGAAAGAAAATCTGTGAATTCTCTAAGAAAATCGGTGTAGGGCCCTGGTGGTCTATACACGGTCGCTAGCGCAAGAGACATCAGGGATTTTTGTTTCGTGTGCGTGTGCGATAGTGTAACATTAAGGACAAGCACTTCAAAAGACTTAAATCTATACTGTGTTCTCTGGGTAACAGTAAGGCAATCGTTAAAGATAGTGGCGACACCACCTCCACGACCAGTCTGTCGAGGCTCGTGCTTATAGATATAACCTGATGGTGTAGACTCATTTAGACCGATGTAGTCATTTGGTTTAATAAAATGATCAGGAATCAGGTCTAATGCTGAGTCTAATTAGACGAGGCAGAGTTCATCAATTTAAATTCCTACACAAGACGTGAATTTACGCGGGAATGTAAATTTTTATATGAGAAATCATTACCGTTACATATGAAATTGCTTTAAGACAGGGGTATCAAACTCATTTTGGTCTGGGGGCCGCATACAGCTTAATCTGATCTCAAGGGGGCCAGACCAGTAAACTAATAGCAAAATTACATAGAACTAACAATAAGTCCACTTTTTTCTTTGTATTAGTGCAAAGAAGAAATAAATTATAAAAACCTTTATATTAAATTAATTGTCCTTTTACAAAAATATATTTTGAACAACCTAAGTATTATGTGCAATTTCAACAACACTGTTATCCAGTTTAACATTTATTTAAGTGCATTATGCATAAAAACTGAACACAGTTATTGTACAATGGCGCAAAACATTTAGTCACAGGTTTGTAGAACTAACCCTAACCCTGTCCTGCATGTTAACATAAATCAAACATCAAAATAATCCAATTTCCAATTCCGGGAAGCAATTCTGAATACATGAATTGACTCCACACACTTAAAAATCTTAAGTGGCAGCTGTTTTAACGTGTGTGATTGCGTAGTGTGTGATTGCGTGAGTGAATGAGTGTGTGTTTGTGCCCTACGATGGGTTGGCAATCCATCCAGGGTGTATCCTGCCTTGATGCCCAATGACGCCTGAGATTTGACGCGGTTTTAACGTTGACATAGAGGATAAAAACAAAAAGAAAGCGAAGAAAGGCTTACGATAAGGTAAGAAGTAGGACCTCTGTTATTATAGGATCAGCTTTCCAGCACTGGAGAGAACTGAAGGAGCAGGAAGTTGGTCACATATTCACAGATTGGAGTTTCCCGAGTCAATAACTCCTGAGCTAAACACTGTTACTAGCAAAACAAGGTTGTAGCTGCCTCTCTACATTACTACGATAGAAAAGAGGTGTTATTTGTGTAGTAACAGCGTTTAGCTCATGAGTTATTGACTAAAATGCCACTTAGACCCTGAAGCTCAGTACTACCATCTGCTGGTAGTTACGCCAAAAATGAAAATTATTTTTTTTCATATCGCAGATTTATCCCCCGGGCCGCACTGAACTCCCTGGCTGGCCAGTTCCGGCCCGGGTGCCATATGTTTGACACCCCTGCCTTAAGACCTTATAAATATTACTAAACGGAAAAACAACAGAAACTTTTTTTATTTGAAATTTAATATAACAAATGGCAGACTGATGAACACCTAGGCTGTGAAACAAATGACGCGTAACTATTTGGAAGACAAATATAAAATGTATGCAATACACCACTACTTCATATATAATTTTTTTTACAATTTTTTTTAAAACAAGCCTAAACTGATATATTGTTAATACCTAGTCATTTCAGACATGTAACATGTTTTTTTAATCATTTATATTAATAGAATTTTGTTGTACTTATTTTATCTGTAAATATAACATATATAAAAAAATAACTATTTTATCTGTAAAAATTTTAGTATTTTAACACTCATTTTGTAGTTTTAACTGCATTCTACTGCTTTCTGAAATACTGAGTTTTTTCTATTTAATTTACAAAAAGTTGTACATTCTACCCAAAATATATATTATTTTAATACATACTTTTTGTAAAATTTACTGTTTTGTTTGGTTGAGAAATTCACAAAACATTACTGTAAATTTAACACAGTTTAATTGTTTTTCACTTTGCAAAAATTTGATGTTGTGGTTTTACACAAATGCACAGTTAATTTCACAGATTTTTTACAGTGTAGGGTATGATTTATATGTATATGATTATACGGTTAAATATATGTCATATATTTCTATGATATATTTATATGACAGAATAGGCTGAAGCAAAGCTCATGGGACAGCTACAAATGTGGTAGTGCAAATTGGGAAATGTAAGCAAAACTAATGGACAGAAGAAAAAAAAATCCTTTTTACCTTTAGCACACTTTGAAGAATTTTTCTGTTTATGCAACCCCATTCTCCGTACAAGCCCGGATCATGTTGATTGATAATGAAGCAGAAAGGAGTCATTTTCCTTAACCGCAAATCTATTGTTAGAGGATCTTCATCATATAATCTGACATGGGGAACAGATGTTATCGCAACAGTGGTGCATTCTATGAACAGTCTTTTCAGGTTATTACCTGCAAAGACTGTGAAACTCAGAGTCTAAAACCAGCTTAAGGGGACAAGTGATGCCGAACTGAAATAATTGCCTCCCACAGCATAACAGAGCCACAAGTTTTTCTTTTAATCTGTAAGCGTGCGTGTATATAGTGTATATATGTATGTTTCCGTGTGTGTATGTGTATAAAACAACTATGTCTGTGTCTTTTTTTTGGTACATGCATTCATGCAGTTGAGTGTCTGGATCTGATTGTACTTGTGTGTTGTTCTGCATATTTCTGTGCTTCTGTTTATGTCAGGCTTTTTCTTTCTTTTTGTGTTAGTTGCCTCATCATGTACTGTGTGTGTGTGTGTGTGTGTGTGTACAGCATGAAATCATGGATATGAAGCGCAAGATTAAATCCATGAGCCAAGAGACTGGTCAGCTCACAGAGGAGATCAAGAGCAAAGAGGCAGCACTGGTCAAAGAACATCTCGATTTTCTGCGAATAGAGAAAGTAAAAGAGGCTCTTAAGGTACAAAATAACTTCTAAAACTTTCTACTTTCTATTTTCTATACTGCTGTCAATCACCCACCTATTATATCATGTCTATTTTCCTGACTTGGCACCATTTAGCAATCACTCATGGTACATTTTCATTATTGTTTTTTTTCACCTTTTTTAAAGAACCATTTCAGTTATTTATTTATTTATTATTTATTTTACAATGTTCTTTAGAGACCATTATAGCAGCTGAGCGCTACATATCACTTCATGCTGATCTGTTCTTTTAAATCTGGCTCTTTCAGCTAATCAAATGTGTATTTTTCCCCTCAGGCTGCATTGTGTTATGTGTCATTTTGATTGCATTTTGTGTTTGTGTGTGTGTGTGTGTGTGTGTGTGTGTGGGGGGGGGGTGTTATTGTGTAGAACATTTTTGTGTTTTATTTCCTCTTTGTAGACAAAAAGCAAGGTGTCATTCTTGCATTTCAGAGAAAAAAAGAAAAAAAAACTCTGTAATCAGGTGCTTTTTGTTCAAATGTATTTTTTAGGGTTCAAAGGAACAAACCAAAAACCTGACCCTAGATCTGCACTTACAAACATGGGACCATGTAATGTATAGCGTACATTAAATTTGTCAGTTTTCATAATGGTCTTGGTTTCAGTTCATGCATGGAATTGAATCATGTATTGAGGGGGTCATTTTTATTCATCAGCACGGAATTCAGTTTCAATAATCCTTTCATTTTTAGTTTTCATATCTCTATCAAATAGCATCATTTAAATTTAAAGGCAAGTAACTTTCAATATCACCTTGAAAGAGCGAGAGAGAGAAAGAGAGAGAGAGAGAGAGAGAGGGAGACAAGGATTTTTGAATGATTGTTGAGGAAGTGGAGAGAAAGAGAACATACAAGGGGCGCTCAGAATCATTTATCGTAGACAAAGTATTGCATGGCTTTGAGGGCCTGTGGTGTTCTGATTCAACAGCTGACATGAAAGGCTAAATGAATATCTATGAGCCCTATATATCAGAGTCATTATGAGCCTTTATAATAATTCAGCTCCATGTCCATGGTTCAATACACCGTTGGAAGTCGAGGGTAGGTCAGTCTTGATGAATATGTCCATTGTGAAACTTCTGATTTCAGGTGCACTCCAGCATTAATAGTCTCAAATAATAACATAATTTTATACTTTTATTAATCTTGATATATACAACCTTAACAAACCTATGCTTAATGGAACTGGAGCTACAGAGGACATCTAGGTCAACAGGTGGAACTTTTCATTACAATGTATAAAAAAGTTCAGTTAGTTCAGTTCAGTTAGATAACACTTTCACGTAGTTTGTTTCCATAAAAAGAAACTTTATATCATATTAAAATCTTCATTATATTGACAGAATAAAAGTAATGAATGAAATTTGGCTGCCATGTTTGGCAAGGACACAAAACTAAAGGATAATGGCTCTGGTATTAGGACTTTTATAACATTAGTCAAAAACTAGTCAAGATTGTGGAGCTGTAAATTCATACTTACAATCTAGTCTTAAATATTTAAACTCTCGCATGTTTCATTCCATTGATTTAGAGTGGTATTTCAGTGCTGACACATCTATTGCAAAAGGTTTTGCCATCCAAATGATGTTGTTGTGTCATGCCGTAGCAACAGAACACCCTAATTTGTCCAGCTAAGAAAAATGGATATAGATATTGCTACCAATTTACTGTATGTAAACTGAGCCTATCATACCAAACCAAGTCCATCATACAGGATAAAGTTTTAGCTTTTGCCACAATTAGTATGAAAGCCTCTGGCAAGCTCGGATCTTTTAAACAGCATCATCTCTACAAGAAACCCAAGATTAGGGAGACAGAGTAAAAAGAGGTGATGATCTTTTGAACTGTGAGCTGTGAAACTTGTGTGCTAGCCATGTTCCAGCATAGGACTGGACCAGGAGACCTAAGCAGATGGGTGGGGAGAAGGTACAGGAATGTTCTTCTGCTTTACATCAGAAACAGGTCTTATATTCATGTCTAATATTCAACAGGTCTAATATTCAAGATAATTTGTAGAGAAGACATTTATGACATACAGAAGTTCAATCCCTTTAGGTTTGATAATTGGGTAAAAACAAGGATGAGAAGTTTGTGTCAGGATCACGCTCAGACTTTTTTATCTGTTGGAACATTCCGGGGGTTGTCTCTTGTACCATGTGTTTTTGTTTACATTTTGTGTTCACGTGTCTGCCCAGCCCTTGTCTATTTCCTTCACCTTGTGCACACTGTTCCTGGTGTGTCTAATTGTCTTCCTTTTTATTTTGGCCACGTTGCCTTGGGCAGTGCTGAATCCTCGTCTTTGTGTTGTCTTCGTGCATTCTGCTTGGTTGTTCAGTCTTGGTTCTTTTGAGTGTTGGTGTAGTTCATGTAATGAACTAGCTATCTGGGTCTGGGTTCTTATCTGTGAAGACACCCCCAGTCTCTGACTGTTAGACAGTCCATGTACTGTAAGCTTCTGATCATTTTTGTGATTCATTTCATTCCCTTTCTACATTTTCCCAATTAGAACATGTAATGATTACATGGACCTCCTCTAGCAAAAGGAGTGTCAAGCATTTGACTTTGTGATGTGTCATGCCAATTTCACTCATCCCTATTACTGTGAAAAACAAATGGGAAGAGGGAAACCTGAAGAGAGCCAAAGATGAAAGACAGGACAGAGGAAGAGCAAAATAATGAGTGAAAGAATCAATTCTCTTGTTTTGCTGATGCTGATGCTTAGTTTCTTGTTCTGATTTCTGAGCTAATGAAAACAGTGTAGAATCCAGAAAGAGAAAAGTGAAAGCACCAAAACTAATCAAAACAACAACAAAAATGAATAAGTATTTGGATTTCCTGTCATGATTGTTTCTTGGTAATCAAACCAGTTTATCTTATTATGCATTGTCAGTTTGGAGGAAACAACATGTCTATCAGACCTTCACTTCAGCAAAATTGTTCAGTTTTCTGTTTGCCTTAATAAATATGTATAAAGGTGCTTATATTTAAAAATGCAACATACATTGCAAGGTTTATGCAAATGTATTCATTTAGGCACCACAACGCAAAGCGGTTTATCAAGGTTATACCTTAGTATATCAAAATGATGTTTCTTAAAATAATTTTTACATATTATATACTCATCACTCGTACACAATTATTCCCTTTGTTCCAGCAAGTTCAAGCTTAGTGAAACGGCCGCATTCAAGTTCAAAATATTCAGGGTATATCCTTTTTTGGCTCTAATGTTTTTCTTTTATTCTTTTGCTTAATGCTGCATGTTCTTCATCCAGTCAGGAATGTAATTGTTATGGGATACAGCACAGTTCTGATATTGCTTTGATAATTGAATCATAAGTTCCACTGCAATCTAAAAAGCATTATCAGTGTCTTCCCGTTATGAATGGGCACCAGTGCCATTAGCCCCCATATCCCTCTGGCCTCTGCAACCAAAAAACAATTCGAACTAGTAAACAAGACAGCAGACCCAAGCAAGACAAAAAAAAATAAAAAAATACCACAGCATTGATTGCTTGACATGTGGCGCACAATAAAACTGGCTGGATTAATTACCACAGCACATCATTGGGATTGCACCCTCCATAACTGCATAGAAGTAGAATGCCTTGTTATGCCAATCACGTCATGGAAAATCTGCTTGACATGAAGTCAGAAAAGAGGCCAGGCAGAACAGGAAAGCAGGAGAACAGTCAGTAAAGGCAAGGACAAATAAAAATCACATTCATGCTGCAGAATACAGAAAATTAATAGCATATGTGCTACAACTCATCTTTTTCATTCTTTCACTCACCATCCCTTCAAAGTCTGCAGGCATTTCAGCTTTGAAATTCTTGTTTCTGTTGTACACCTTCACATGCACTTTTGCTAAAATCAGCAGTTGTTTCTTTCTGCCTTAGTTACTACTCAAAGGTAGATGGTCTGTATAAATTCTAGGAATGTTGGCCTCATTGTAAAATGATTTCTTACGGCACCTTGAACAGAGAAACTAATAGTCTGTAATAACTTGTTCTTAGGACTCAACATGATCTAATTTAAGATGGGTAAATTTGTGGCCTCAAACGTATTAAGCAGTAATACAGATATAGGTAGACTATCAACAACCCCAATTTGTGAAAAAACATTCCTCACAGCACACTTTTGAAACAACTTTTGGCAAGTTAGGTCCATGCATTCATGCTGTTATTGTCGCAAATTCTGACAGAGAAATTGAGATTCATCATTCGGTAGCCTCAGATTCCTGTTAGCTGCAGGAGTGGTATCCAGTGTGGCTTTCGTTGTTGTAGCCAGCCACTTTAAGTTTCAGTGTGTTATGTAGCATGCCCCCCGAACAAGGATGCGACTTAACTGATGGTTTTTTGTGAACTTTAATTCAAACACACATATCACCAACGTAAGAACTTTTGCCTCTTCTGAGGGGCTGCAAGCATACATAAAACATTAGCCGTAATTGTAATATCACTATGTAAAACTGCGCTAGCCAGAGCGCGCGCCTCGTGAAACAAAAAGGGGCGTAGCCTTAAACCGTAAATTAACTATGGAAAGCCAAAGGTTTCAAAATAAACGACAATCGCATTTCCTGTCATAAAACATACTTATGGATATTTACACTCCCACCAAATTATGAGTTTTGTTATAGCAAGATAACCACAACGAAGAATTTTCAACAAGAAATAACCATTTCTCTTAATTAGTTTATGAACATTCAAATATCAGAATTAGCTTTTGCACAGGACGCTCTACAATAGAAAGCTTATTACTGTGTTGACCCTTGTTATTCAGTCTCTTATCTCCAAATGAGATTTTCACTCTTCTCACGAGTCCGTCCTTGTCGCAAACAGTCTTCAGAACTCTGGCAAGTTTCCATTCACCTCTGGGTGGCAGTTCATCAATGTCCAACACAATATCACCTTCTCTTAGGTTTCTTTTTGGTGAGTGCCAGCGCTGTCTAGCAATAATGTTGTGCAGATACTCACGCCTCCACCTGCACCAGAACTGTTCAGTCAAAAACTGCACACAACGCCATCGCTTTGCTCCATAAAGGTCCTCTTTAAGAAGGCACCAGGTGGGGGCAGTGTTGTGCTGGATTTCATGTGGAGTAGGTGGTTAGGGGTGAGTGGTTCCAAACTGTCAGGGTTGTTATGGTTGTCTACAGTCAGTGGGCGACTGTTGACTATGGCCATAGCTTCATAGAATAAAGTCTTTAGCGAAGCATCATTTAGTCTACCATGTGCAAGTGAAAGAGTAGTATTCAATACACTTCTGACAGCCCTTATCTGGCGTTCCCACACTCCGCCTGTGTGACTGGAATGAGGTACATTCATCACAAAGTCGCACTGGTTTTGAGACAGATAAGTACTCAGTCTTTGGGTGTCCAGTTCACTTAGGGCAGCTTTAAACTCATTCTTTGCACCAACAAAATTTGTTCCCTGATCACGCGAATTGTACCTCTGATAGCAATGAAACACTCACTCATCTTCTACCGCTTATCCGAACTACCTCGGGTCACGGGGAGCCTGTGCCTATCTCAGGCGTCATCGGGCATCAAGGCAGGATACACCCTGGACGGAGTGCCAACCCATCGCAGGGCATACACACACTCTCATTCACTCACACACTCACACACTACAGACAATTTTCCAGAGATGCCAATCAACCTACCATGCATGTCTTTGGACCGGGGGAGGAAACCGGAGTACCTGGAGGAAACCCCCGAGGCACGGGGAGAACATGCAAACTCCACACACACAAGGCGGAGGCGGGAATCGAACCCCCAACCCTGGAGGTGTGAGGCGAACGTGCTAACCACTAAGCCACCGTGCCCCCCTTCGCAATGAAACACCTTAATTAATTAATGAATGTGTCAGTGGATAGATCCTCTAATAGATCAATGTGAATTGCTCAGGAGCAAAAGCAAGTGGAACATCTTCTCTATATCGCACATTCAAGCAATAGGTTTTTGTCTGAACCGAAGGAGGATACCTGTTAGATTGTTAATCAGGTCTGGCCCTTGGAGAAGATGATCATTTAGACCATTGTATTTGGCTGAACAATCGAACACAACACATAGTTTAGTGGGCTTTTTGGGGTGGTATATGCCGTGATGGGGAATGTACCATCGTTCACCTTGTTTTCCTTCATTGTGTACTTCTTCGACATCAACCCTTTCAATAATGTCTTTCATGTAAATTATATAGTCTCTTTTGTACTTTTTATCTTTGTTGAACTTTCGCTTTAAGTGTTCAAGTCTGATTTCAGCAAGCTTTCTGTTGTCGGGTAAGTGCGGCCTTTGTCTGAATGGTAGAGGCATCTCACAGTGTCCTTGTTCATTTTTCCTTATTCCCTCCTTAAGCTTGTCCAAAAAGATGAGATCCTCTTGTGAGACTGTTTTGTCACTTGCCTCTGTGTCCTTAAAATCTGACTCTAGCACATGAATAACGTCTATGGGAGTAACGGGGTAATTCCTTTATTATAATTCTATGACACAAACTTGACTGAGTTTCAATGAGCGCTGGTGTGGAGCCTCCAACGATACTCCACCCTAGGTCTGTGCGGATGGCATATGGCTCCTCACCCTCTCCTAATAGAACTTGTCTTGGAGCTAAAGTTCTGGGACAGTTAAACCCTATAAGGAGTCCAACATCACAACTCAAAAGAGGTGGTATCTTATCAGCAATTTCTGTCAGATGAGGCCATCGTTTCGCTGTGTCACTAGTGGGTATGTTGTCATAAGCACTATTCAGACGGGACTAGTTTTCCAAACGACGTTAGACTTAGAATTTTTTTTCAGCCGACGTCTGTCAAAACTTTTACACAGGTCGTGTGAGAAAAAGACGGACATGGCAGATTCGGACGGGATTAAAATCACAAAGTACGTCTGTGAAACTGAAATTTCTCTAACGACCCCCTGTAAAACCCATCCGAATAGGACTTTAGAGTGCTTACTTAAGCAATTGCAGTTTTTCTCTTAGCTACAACCAGTCTGGCCTTTCTTTGTTTTCTGCATCATTCTGTATAAAGGAGGTCAGCACTTTCTAAAATACTCCAACCAGCCCTTCTGAGACCAACAACCAAGTCAATCCAGCAAGACCTGTGTTAGTCATCAATGTCATTTAATAGATGTGTGTGAGGTTTGATAATGAATGTGATGAATATGAAAACATTTCTTTTTTGTCATCAGTAATAGCACATGTTTAAATTTCACATCTGAAGCCATTGTCTTTTCTTTAGCAAATTTGAGCTTTTAGAAGTTGGAGGCCTTTCATTACATCTTAACGCATCCCTCCATTTTGAACATTTATAAACTCGTAAAAAAAGGTGCCATCCGCCTAGCCGAGTAGTTTCATTATTTAACACAGGCTCTCTAGCCATTTAAATCTCATTTAGCCTTTTGCTCATCAAATCGTAATCTATCAAATTTAGTGCTATTATGATGAGCTGTGCATGAGAACGTCCACTCTGGAACTTCATTTCAGCTCACATTCACATTCAAATTCACGTCTGAACAAAACCAAGAGTCTCAACTCCAAATCAGCACCAAATCAACACCAGAATCAGCTCATCAGCTACAGTACTTATTGAGCCTCAGATGTTTTCAGTGTTTTGGCAGCAGATAAAACTAAAGTATCCATGATTCAGATATAAAGTGCTATGGTACAGTATATGGTATGCTACTGTATAAAGCTATGGTAATTTCAAGTTTTTATTAGCCTTGAGAATGTGAGTTCCTGTTGCCTCCATTGTAAGTGAGACTAGTGAAAGGATTTGGGGTAAATGAGCATTCACTTAAAAAGCATCAGGTGTTGATATTTTATGTATGCTTCTTGCCCCTAGGAGGTCACAACATTAAAGCAAGGTGATTTACAAATCTGAAAGTCCTGTCCTATTAATTTGTCAGCTATAGTCTGCTACCCACCCCTAGTATTTAGTGATTGTAAGGGGTATTACTACTCTGACAGGAAGTCAATAGCAGTGTTTAGTGAATGGTGACAAATCTAACTTCATATACATTAGAGCAGGAGTTAACCCTACCAAGGGATCTTTTTTTTTTATATCCCACGGAGGGCAGCTTTGCACCGGTGGCTCCCCAGCCAAGCACACGCGTCGAACAGTTTTTTTTTTTTTATTGAATTTTTTTTATTAACCGCCACTATGGTGGGGACAGTGGGGCGGCGCTCCCTAGAGAACTCAGGGCTGGGAGCTGGTAAGCATGGCGGGGGCATGAACGAGAGCAAAGGCAAGCAGGAGAGGAGAGATAGAGAGGGAAGGGAACACGCATTAGGAAGGCAGACGTGATCAGAGGAGGTCCATAGGCATTTAACATATCCATGGTTCCCGGACGGACTTAACGTTCGTATGCCGCGGAGGACCATCGTCCTAGACTTTTTAAGGTGGGAATTGTGGGGAAGGAGTCTGTGGTTGTCGCGGCTTCGATGCGAAAGGAGTGGGGAGTGTAGAGCTGTGTGTAGGTTGATTGGCATCTCTGGAAAATTGTCCGTAGTGTGTGATTGCGTGAGTGAATGAGAGTGTGTGTGAGTGTGTGTGTGTGTGTGTGAGTGTGTGTGTGTGTGTGTGTGTGTGTGTGGCACTCCGTCCAGGGTGTATCCTGCCTTGATGCCCGATGACGCCTGAGATAGGCACAGGCTCCCCGTGACCCGAGGTAGTTCGGATAAGCGGTAGAAAATGAATGAATGAATGAATGAATGATTGGGTCTAAACAAGCCTATTAGCCCCACCCTTTACTCAATTAAGAGAACACTTTCATAGAAAAACACGACAATGGAAGAAACAGCTCCAAACATGCACTCTCTCACTCATTTTCTACCACTTATCCAAACTACCTCGGGTCACAGGGAGCCTGTGCCTATCTCAGGTGTCATTGGGCATCAAGGCAGGATACACCCTGGACGGAGTGCGAACCCATCGCAGGGCACACACACACTCTCATTCACTCACACAATCACACACTATGGACAATTTTCCAGAGATGCCAATCAACCTACCATGCATGTCTTTGGACCGGGGGAGGAAACCGGAATACCTGGAGGAAACCCCCGAGGCACGGGGAGAACATGCAAACTCCACACACACAAGGCGGAGGCGGGAATCGAACCCCCATCCCTGGAGGTGTGAGGCGAACCTGCTAACCACTATAAGCCCAAAACAACATGAAAAAACCACCCCACATATGCACAAAAAACCACCGAAAAATAGTCAGCAAAGAAAGACAATTTCCCACAAAAAATACATACATACACATATAGATACATACATATTACATGCACACATAGACACATATACATGTGTATATATGTATACACACACACAGACATATATATACATATTTTTTCACATAACGATGCTATTGGTCAGTCCCCAGGTCTATTATTTTTACAAGTTATTAACCAATCTAAAGTCTTGAAAATAGCTTGAGCGCAAATCTCATAACTCCATTGAACACTTCAACTGTCCACCTCTTCCTCACTCCGTGGGAGAGCTTTGCGGCATATTTCTCCTCAAGAAGAGTCGCAACGAATCAACACATCTTCTGAGGTAAATGTCTTCAAAACACTGGGCTCAAATAAAAAAAAATCTTGACCCCCGCTAGTTCTTGTGCTCGTCTGAGGACAGGAATTTAGCGCAAGACAATCCACTGCAATGTGGACTAAACCCTGTGCACTGCAGATACGGTACAGCATTTTTTTAATTTCTTGAAAAATAACGGTTTTGGAGATACGAGGATTCTGCCTGACAGCGACGATATATATATATATATATATATATATATATATATATATATATATATATACACATATCCCCACTCCTTATAAGAATGGCTTTATATCAAACTCTTCATTAAGACCATGGGAAGACATTGTATTTAAATAGTGAATCCAAAATGTTTCACGTTGGAGAAGCCTTTTATCCTGATCTCCTCCTCTAGATGGTTTAATGACCCGCTCCAGCCCGATATATCTAAAGGCGCTGACATTATGCCCTGCTAGTTTAAAATGAGCAGGACTACGTTCATCCCCTGTTCTAATAGTACTTCTGTGCTCACTAATTCTAGTCTGAAGTGCTCTCGTTGTTTTGCCCACATATGCTAAGCCACACGGGCAGCGAATTAAATAAATAACATGTGTGGTGGTACATGTGATAACTCCACGAATAGATAATGTCTTGCCAGTGTGTAGATGATTAAAGTTTTTGCACTTATGGGTATACGAGCACTGGGCACAACTGCTACATCTGTAGTAACCATCTGGAATACTAAGAAAAGACATTGTGGATTGCGGACGTATATCATTTTTAACCAGGAGGTCTTTTAAGTTAGGGGCACGCTTAAATATTTGCTTAGGTTTTTCTGGGAATATTCTGATTAGTTTAGGGTCCGAATCAATAATGTGCCAATGTTTGTAAACAGATTTTCTAAATTCTGATACAAGTGGGGAATATTTTATGCATCATAAAGGGGACTTGTTTGGATTTTTAGTGCACTTATTTGATCCAAGACACTCATCTTGTGTTAACTGATCAAAACGTTTTTTGGCCAAATCAACCCAATCTTGTTTATACCCTCTATTGAGGAATCTTTTTGTCAAGTCTGCAGCCTGCTTTGCATAAGATGTATTATCGCTGCATATTCTACGTACACGATTAAACTGACTGACCGGAAGACTTCTGACCAACGGTCCGGGATGAAAACTATCCCCATGCAATATAGTGTTTTGATCCTTGGGCTTGCGAAAGAGATCAGTTTTTATTGTCGTGCCATCTTTATATACCTGAACATCCAGGAAACTGATGCGATGTTTATCATATTCCAAAGTAAATTTCAAATGTTCATTTTAAGAGTTCAGATACTCATGGAAGCCCATTAATTCATCTAATGTGCAATCAATAATCAGAAAAATATCATCGATAAATCGTTTGTAGAATAAGATCTTAGAATAGAATGGTTTCTCTGATGCAGCACAAATTGATTTTCAAAAAGACCCATATATAAGCAGGCATAGTCAGGGGCCATTTTACTTCCCATAGCAGTGCCTTTCTTTTGTATATAAAACTCATCCGGAAAACGAAAAAAGTTATTGGTAAGGACTATGTTTGCCAAGTCTAATATGCACTCAGTGCTAGGTTTTGGCTCAACCTTATTTAAAGAAAGAAAAAAAAATCTGGACTGCTTTTAGGCCACCTTCATGTGGAATATTTGTATACAAACTCTGAACATCGAAAGTGGTTCTTAAGAGTTAAGATCAAAGGTTTTCAGCGAATTAATAAAATCGATGGAGTCACGTATGTAAGAAGGGATGGTATCCACTTCTGATTTAATAAAATAGTCAACAAAAGCAGATATATTTTCCGTTAAGCTACCAATCCCACTGACAATAGGTCTTCCCTTTAGAGGGATATCTAGGCCCTTGTGGATTTTAGGGAGTGTGTAAATTACAGGGATCACTGGATGTTTTACCTTAACAAACTCAAAGGCATTTTTATCAAACTCGCCACTGTTAAAGTGATGTTCTAATTTGGAATATACCCCGAACTTCAGCCTATTAGTAGGATCGGATGATAATTTCTCATAGAATGTAAAATCACTTGTCTTTAAATTTCATTTTCATAATCCACAACATTTTGCAAAACAATAGCTCCCCCCTTATCAGCAGGTCGTACCACATCCCTATTATCCTTACTCAAATCCATTACAGCTTCTCTTTCCTCTTTAGACAAATTATTGTACACTTTATATTCTTTTTTTCTTTTTAGTAGACCCTTTACATCATTCTCAACTAAGCGGCAGTACATATCAAGAGAGGCATTGCGGTGCTTAGGAGGAATAAATGTCGATCTTTTCTTAAAACAGCTATGGGACAAGTCACTAGGGGCAGAGGTAGCAGACGAATTGACTTGGTCCAAAGGGGCAACACTCCTTGTTGAACAGTCAGAATGGAAAAACTCCCTCAATCTGAGATTACGAAAAAACTTCTGGAAATCAATAATAGTCTCAAAGTCATTAGTGTTGGTGGTCGGGACAAAACTCAGTCCTTTACTTAAGGTGGACGTACAAGCCTCAGACAAAGTTTTGGAGGAAATCAAGAAGGAGCTAGAACGCCATCGCATTGACTGCACTAGCGAGGTCAGGAGTGTCAAGAAGGCCAAGTTTGCACGGGACGCTGAGGATTACAAAGTCTACTTTTGGAGGGATGGAAAACCAGAATCTCTAGCCAAATCACAGCATGATCAGGGGCAACGAATACGACCTGGACACCAATGCCAACAAGGAAACAGAAAACCATGGTTGTCTTCCTCATCGTATGATTCAGGCTCAGATGTGAGTGGCCAGTCAGAGTGAGGAGCGTCTTATTTAGGATACGCCCAGAGAAAACCTCAATATCTACATCACTGGCGGAGAGCAGGCCTGTTTACAAGCAAAAACGATGTCGAAGAAGTCAGCAAAAAAAGGTCGCAGGCAGCCTCGTATTCAGACCAGCAGGAGAGTACAGTAATTAATCTTTCTGAAAAAACGTTGTCTGAGGCTTGTACTTAAGTAAAGGACTGAGTTTTGTCCCAACCACCAACACTAATGACTTTGAGTCTAATATTGATTTCAAGAGGTTTTTTCGTAATCTCAGATTGAGGGAGTTTCTCCATTCTGATATAAGAGAGAATACATCTTATTCAAAGCAGGCTGCAGACTTGACAAAAAGATTCCTCAATAGAGGGTATAAACAAGATTGGGTTGATTTGGCCAAAAAACGTTTTGATCAGTTAACACAAGATGAGTGTCTTCGATCAAATAAGTCAGAAGTCAGAAAGGTCTTTATTGCCAAGTATGTTTTCACATACAAGAAATTTGTTTTAGTACAGGAGTTCCACAGTGTAAATAGAATGGCAATGACAAGAAATGTACACATATATAATAAAGACAGTTGTATGTACAGTGAAAAATGTGCAAATTGAAATATGTATGTGCAAATTGACCAGATGGCAACAGTTCGAAGAGTGAGTGTGCTGGATATGAGGGGTACAGAGTGATTTTATTTGCCCTTTTGCTCACTCTGGAGAAGTACAGATCTTGGAGGGTGGGGAGAGTTGTGCCAATGATTCGCTCAGCAGTCCAGACTAACCTCTGTAGTCTTCTGAGGTCGGATTTGGTAGCTGAGCTGAACCAAACAGTCACTAAAGTTCAGAGGATGGATTCAATGATGGCAGTGTAGAACTGTTTCAGAAGATCCTGTGGCAGGTTGAACTTCCTCAGCTGGTGAAGGAATACAACCTCTGCTGGGCCTTTTTCACAATGGAGTCAATGTGAATGTTCCACTTCAGGTCCCAGGAGATTGTGGTTCCCAGGAATCTAAATGACTCCACTGCTGTAACAATGCTGTCCATGATGGTGAGTGGGGGGAGAGCAGGGGTTTTTCATCTCCACTGTCTTGAGCGTGTTCAGCTCCAGGTTGTTGAGACTGCACCAGACAGCCAGCTGTTCAACCTCCAGTCTGTAAGCAGACTCGTACTGAATGAGGCCGATCAGTGTGGTTTTGTCTGCAAACTTCAGGAGCTTGACAGAGAGGTCATTAGAGGTGCAGTCGTTTGTGTACAGAGAGAAGAGCAGTGGGGAGAAAACACAGCCCTGGGGGTGCCAGTGCTGATGGTGCGGGTGCTGGATTTGAGTTTCCCCAGTCGCACTAGCTGCTGCCTGTCTGTCAGAAAGCTGGTGATCCACTGACAGACAGAGGAGGGCACAGAGAGCTGGGTTAATTTGGGCTGGAGAAGTGATGGGTTGATGGTGTTAAAGGCAGAGCTGAAGTCCTCAAACAGGATCCTCACATAAGTCCCTGGTCTGTCCAGATGCTGCAGAACATAATGCAGTCCCATATTGACTGCATCATTCACAGACCTGTTTGCTCTGTAGGCAAACTGCAGAGGGTCCAGTAAGGGTCCAGTGATGTCCTTCAGATAAGCCAAAACCTTTTAAATGATTTCATGACCACATAAGTTAGAGCCACAGGTCTGTAGTCATTAAGTCCGGTAATTTTGGATTTCTTTGGGACGGGAATGATGGTGGAGCTTTTGAAGCATGAGGGTACTTCACACAGCTCCAGTGACATGTTGAATATCCATGTAAAGATGGGGGCCAGCTGATCAGCACAGGTTTTCAGACAGGCTGGTGAAACGCTGTCTGGGCCTGGTGCCTTTCTTCTGCCAGTTGTTGATTCACCACAGTGCCGGGGGATGGTGTCGTGTAATTGGTGATGGCTTTCAGACCTTTCCACACTGAAGCTGAGTCATTAGAGGAAACCTGAGTCCGTAGCTTTCCAGAATAATTCCTCTTTGCCACTCTGATCTCCTTTTCCAGTGTGTATTTGGCCTGTTTATACAAGACTCTATCCCCATACCTGTGAGCATCCACTTTAGCCTGACGGAGCTGGCTGAGTTTTGCAGTGAACCATGGTTTATCATTGTTATAAGTTAAGTGAGTCCTGGTGGGAATGCACAAATCCTCACAAAAACTGATGTATGATGTTACAGTCTCTGTGAACTCATCCAGGTTGGTGGCAGCATCTTCAAAAACAGTCCAATCCGTGAGAGAGAAACAGGCTTGTAAATCCTGCTCCGCTTCCTCAGTCCATCATTTTACAGTCCTTAATACAGGTTTATCTGATTTCAGTTTCTGCCTGTAGGTCGGTATGAGATGAACTAAGCAGTGATCAGAGAGTCCTAGAGCTGCCCGTGGGACAGAGTGATATGCAACCTTTATTGTTGTGTAACAGTGATCCAGTGTGTTACTGTCTCTGGTGGGACATGTAACATGCTGTCTGTATTTTGGCAGTTCACGTGCGAGAATTGCTTTATTAAAGTCCCCAAGAATTATTAGTACAGAGTCCGGATGTTGTTGCTCATTCTCTGTGATCATATCAGCAAGTGCCTGTAGTGTTGAGCTCATGTGCTCTTGCGGTGGAATGCAAACACTGACCAGAATGAACGAGCAAAACTCCCGCGGCGAATAGAATGGTTTGCAGTTAATGAAGAGTGTTTCAAGATCTGGACAGCACATGTTCTTTAACACAGTTACATCGGAACACCACCTTTCATTGATGTAAAAACACGTCCCGCCACCGCGTGATTTCCCCGCTGATTCCGTGTCGCGGTCCGCTCTAAAGAGCTGAAAGCCCGGCAGACTTAATGCGCTGTCCGGAAGAGTCGTTCAGCCAGGTTTCCGTGAAGCAGAGAGCAGCAGAGTTCGAAAAATCCTTATTTTTCCGGGTGAGCAGAAGGAGTTCATCCGTTTTGTTAGGAAGAGACCGGAGATTCGCCAAATGAATGCTAGGCAATATATATATATACATATATATATATATATATATATATATATATATATATATATATATATATATATAGTAAAGTACTGATAAGGATAGAGGCTAGTTCAGGCAAAGTGCTATGAGGATGGTGTGCCCATTAAAACACAGAAGCTCCAAATAATCCAGTTCCTTAACATTTATTTTCAAGCAATCATGAGACCAGAGTTGTATGGTATCTAAATCAAGAAAACAATATTTTAGAATTTAAACACATAACAAAATCAATCACAAAGATTACAAATATGAAGCACACAATAACACTAAGCATTACATAACTTAAATATATTTAAAGAAATACAGAAATTAATATAATATAAACTTACAAATTTAAGCACTCATCAACTCTGAATCTCCCCATGAGCTGTTGGATACCACACTGAACAAAGAGCCACTAATTAACAATTTAACGCAGCTGTGGAGACAAAGCTCCGCCCACCCTGCTGCAAAGAATTCTCAACAGCCGCCCCCAAATATGTAAACATATTTGCCCCTAGAGAATTCTGTACAATCATAAATCATTTGAATACTGCTTTAAAACTACCAAACGGCTGACTGGACGTACATAGTGTTTACCATCAATAAGCACATTCACAACTCTTACTCTACCATCAGAACTTGGTAGGACCTTTGTGATAGTTCCTAAAGGCCAAAGTCCTCGTGGGAGTTGAGGATCAACTACCATCACTACAGCATCACACAGAATAGACTTTCCATCCTCCTTCCACTTCTGGAGTCTGTAAACCAGGTAGATAGTCTCTAATAAAACTTGCCCAAAATCTGTCAGCAAGAACTTGGCTATGCCTCCATTTCCTATGTGTGAGAAGCTCAGAATCTGCATAAATCACCTGAGGAAGGGAAGAATCTCGCCACCCCATCAAGAGTATATTTGGAGTTATTGGATCAGGATCTGAAATATGAGAAGAGACATATCCAAGAGGTTTAGAGTTTAATATCTCTTCCACTTCAATCAGGACAGTATGTAGAACCTCTTCTGGAAACACTTGTGTACCCAGTGTTACACGTAGAGCTGCTTTAATAGATCTGACCTCTCTTTCCCAACAACCTCCAAAATGTGGAGAATATGGAGGATTGAAACGAAACAGAATCTGCTGCTTTGAAAGTAAATTCTGAAGGGTCGGGCAGAGACAATTAAACTCCTCTCTAAGTTCTCTCTCCCCTCCTCAAAAATTAGTTCCTTGGTCTGATATGAGTTCGTAGGGCCTACCTCTGCGAGCTATAAAACGCCAGAGGGTTAATAAGAAACTATCTGTATCCAAACCAGACAGCAACTCAAGATGAATACATCGTGTTGTTTGGCATTTGAATAGAAGACCCCAAAGTTTCTCATTTCTACGGCCCACTTTAACACTAAAGGGGCCAAAGCAGTCCATTCCTGTTGACCAAAATGGAGGCTTAAAGAGACGAAGTCTAGAGGGAGGAAGATCAGCCATTCTAGGGATTGAAGGAGAACCTTTCCACTTCCTACATTCTTGACATGACCGTTGGACTGATTTTACTGCCTGCCGTCCACGTAGAACCCAATATTTCCTTCGAAGTTGGGCAAAGACTCTTTGTGGTCCTGGATGGCACAGAATTGAATCTAAATCTGCAATTAAAAGTTTAGTAATTGGATTCTTTGGATCTTAAAATGATGGGATAGTTCACATCTGACTCCAACTCCTTACTTTGACGAAGACGACCTCCCACTCTTATAAGGCGTACAACAGGGTCATATTCAGGGGCTAATTCAGCAAGTCAACTCTGTTTAGGAACATCCTGACCTGATTTGAGTAACTTGTACTCCTCAGAAAAATCCTCTTCTTGTGCAAAACGAAGGAGTAATAACTCTGCCTGAGTCTGACTCAGGCTATCTTCTGACGATGAGCCAGGTGAGAAGTCCTTGATTATGTGTGTGATCAGCTCTGCCCAAGTATTAAACCTTGAGGGATTCAACTTAGAAAGAGTCAAGTCAACTTGGGTTTGGCCACAAAACAAAGATTTTCTCAATTCAATTGACACATCATCGGAAGATAGACTTAAGGACTTTGGCCACTGATGAGGAGATAAGGTAAGGAAAGGGGGACCTTGGAACCAACGACTAGTAGGAGTTAGCTCTACAAGTTTTTTCCCTCGAGTAATGTCATCAGCTGGATTATTTCCAGTATCCACATATCGCCACTGCTCAGGTGTAGTATGCTCCAAAATCTCTGTTATACGGTTAGCCACAAACACCTTATAATGACAAGACTCAGAGCAGATCCAGGTTAAAACTGTAGTTGAATCAGACCAGAGGGTGACTTGAATGGGCACAGAAAGCTCCTTTATTAGGAGATTTGCCAACTGAGATCCAGACAGAGCAGCACATAATTCCAAGCGTGGAACAGAAATTGTCTTTTTTGGAGCTACTCTGGATCAGGCCATAACAAATGAGGTATGAACTCTATCACCATCGGACAGACGAAGATAAGCAACAGCTCCATAAGCCTGCTCTGAGGCATCACAGAATATGTGTAGTTCCCTCACAGCTGTCTCTTCACTTACTCCAACTGACCCATACCATCGAGGAATTTGGAGTTTAGCCAAATTTGGAAGTTCATTTTCCCAGGCTGTCCATTTTGCTTTAATACTTTCAGGAATATCTGGATCATCCCATCCTCGTGCAGGTTTAGTCCACAATTGCTGTAGCAGAATCTTAGCACCGGTAGTAAAGGGAATTATGAAGCCTAAAGGATCATACTGCCGGGCAAGAATACGATACAGGATTCGTACCGTCAAGCTCTTATATTTCACAGGGCGATGCTTATATCCCAGAGTATCCTGCATACAATGCCAGCTCATACCAAGAGTGCCTTTACATGGGTCCTTACAATCATGGCTCAGCCATAGCTCTGTTTGAGGGGAACGTGCTTCAGCAGGTAAGTGGTTAATCACTGATGGATTATTACTAATCCATTGTCTGATCTCAAAGCCTCCTTCAAGCAGCACAGAACACAGTTTAGTGATCATTTCCTTTGCTTCACAGACAGTAGGGAAACTCTGCAAACAATTATCCACATAAAAGGAGGTAAGAACTGAAGATTGAACTTCTGGATGGGTATTTGATAGGCTCTGGACATGTCTTTGAAGGGCATAAATAGCACAACAAGGACTAGATGTAGTACCAAATGGTAAAACTTGCCATTCATACACTTCAACTGGAAGATCTCTGTTCATATTCCTCCATAGAAAACGTAACAGGGGCTTGTCTGATGGCAATAATCGAACCTGATGAAACATGGCCCGAATATCACCACTAATTGCAATTTGATGTTCTCTAAATCGAAGCAGAACTCCCAGAAGAGAAGGACCTAAAGTAGGACCAGGTAATAAGTTAGAATTCAAACTTTCACCTTTGTATTTGTAGGAACAGTCAAAGACTAAACAATGTTTTCCATTATGTTCAACTAAATGATGTGGAATATACCAAGATTCATCAGAAGAAGTTATTTCCATTGGAGTCAGTTTCTTCACATAAACAGCTTGCTCTAACCTTTGAATCTCTTGGTTATATATTGCTGCTTGTTCTGGATTTCTTATGAGCTGGCGCTCTGTACGACGTAATGCTGGCAGAACTGATTGCAAAGGGGCATTCAATTTAGGTGCATGTTTAGCTCGAAAGTAAGGGAGCAGCATACCTTGCCACCCCAGTTACCTCAACTCGTTCTGTTCTCTTCTCCAAACACTCAAGAGCCTCCTGATCTTGCCTTGACCTGTGAGTATTCTTTGACATCTGGACATATGGAATTACATCCACTTGCCACATTCTTTCTACATCCATGTGTAGCTGATCCTTAGATGAAGACGCTAAGAAGTGACACTGAAAGACAGAACTTGTCTCTTGCACTAATGAAATGGGTCCTTGTAATACCCATCCTAGATTAGTATGCAATGCAGCTGGGCTTCCGGGAGGATCTAGCACCACTCTTTCTGTAGAGCATAACAAATGCGGATGATCTGCACCTATAAGTAACAGAGGCTTAACTTGATGGAATTCTTTCAGAGGGATGTCTTTAAGATGTTGATAACATCGTTGAAGAGTATGGATAGGATAACTCTGTTCAGGTAAGTCCAACATCTTAGTTGTGAATGCTGCCTTAATCTGATATTTCCTGTGCTTCAGAGTTGCTGGAGAGATAGAAAAGGTAACATTAGCTCCATCAATCTCTTCAATACCTTGTTGAATTGTTCGCAGCTTCAAACACTCAGCCACCCCATTCAGGCCCAGCATCTCAGCAGCAGGAGTCTTTTCTGAACCATCATCAAGAATGGCATATGTTTCTAAAGTCTTTCCTTGAGCACTCAGAATGACTTTCACCACCTTCAAAAGCACAGAACTTAAGCCACTCGGTTTACTTAAGTAGAATATGCCAGAGTCAGATTTACCAGCATTAACTTCATGAAGGACTCCTAAATGACGTTCTTTACAGGATGGACAATATCTCTTCAAATTACGGTTAGAGGAATGATGTGTCCGTCCACATCTCCAACAACGATTGTTATCCATGATCCAGTTTCTCTTTGCATTTACATCAAACTGTAAGAACTCAGGACACTGATTCAAATTATGGGTTCTTCCACAAAAGGCACAAAAGGGTTTGGGTTCTACTGGTTGCTTGCTATCTGAATTTTCAAGTTGATGAACTATTCCGTATGGCTTTCCATTTCCCTCCTGATTAATACCCTGCAAGAAGGTAGCTGTAGAAGATAAAGATTTCAATGGTCTCCCATCTCTACTTTGAAACTTTGTCGGTCCTTTAGACTGGTCAGATACTTGCACCACCAAGCTTTGGCATTCTGCTTCTTCCTCTAGCCATTTTGCAAAATCCACCAAATTATAAGGGACATCTGGCCAAACAGCTCGAGCATGTCTAGCAAAGTTGGACACATGATTTGCTGGAAGTTTACTTAAAAGTTGGTGAACATGAGAAGCACATGCCAATTCATTAGTTCCTTCATTCTGCCCCCATGACTGGAGCATGCCTACTAAGGCCTGGACTCGTAGTGCAAACTGACGGAATCCAGTAGAATCTCCAGAACGAATGGCTGGTAAGCTTTGAATAGAAGCTATCTCCCATAACACCAAGTGTTGAGGCTGACCATATTTTCTTTGAAGGGCTTTTAGGGCGGTGGTGTAAGGCTGAGGATCAGGAGCATATGCAAGAGCTAAATGACGGGCAGAATCCAACTTTAAGTGATCCAAAAGAATATGATATTTATATTGTTCAGTTTCCTCAACAGGCAGCAAATTTTTCAATGCCATATTTAGCATTACAAATTCTTGAGGATCATCCGTTTTGAAATACGGAAATGATGGTCTTTCCACTGCAGAGACTCTTGGAGGGCCCACTGCTGAAGATGTCTGAACACATGCTGATATAGGTTGACTTGCATTTGAATGTCCAATCTGGACTATTGGTGGAGGACCTGACAACATCTGAGATAGGGGATCATTACTGCTAGTAGCCATCTGTGGAAGCTCCTGAAAAGGAGCACCTGCTGTAATCTGAGCTGGGGGCATAGAAGGAGCTTGACTATATGAGGGTACTGACATTGGAAAAGCATGACTTGGATAAACAAATGAACCATAAGGTGGATACGACACAAAAGAAGGGAAGGGGGCCAGATAATTTGGGAGCATCCATGGAAAACATGCATTACTCTGCATCTGACTAGAAATAGGCCCATAGCTCTGTATTGCTTAATCATTACACAGATGAACTGGATTTAATGGCTGTTGATGTAAAGATGGCCAAGGGAGACCATTACCAGACTGAACTCGACTCGTATTCATGACAACAGGATTCGCCGAAGGCTGTGCCTTAAGTGAACAGAATTAGCAGACTCATGTACCATAGGTAAATTAAGACACTGTGAGGAACCAGTCTCTAATGTCTCTCTTCCATCTGGTGGCAATGGTGTAGGCAACATAGATCGTGGTGGAGGAGGGAGAGTACATTGTCTACCAAGTTGAGGAGGTAATGTGGATGGATCAATATCTCTGTTTGCCTTATGTTGTCTTAGACATTCACCCAATTCAAGGACAAGAGGAACTTGATTAGTATCATCCTCCTTAGTCTGGTTAATCACAGGAGATGCTTTAGTAGAACTGTAATCAGAACTAATAGAAAAGGAAGAACTTTGGCCTCTTAGCTGCATAGCTCTCATTGACTGTCCCAGTTCTGATAACATTCCCTTAATTTGTTGGACATCCTCAGACAGAATTCTCATCTCAGCCCGAGTATCAGATATGGAAGCTCCTTCTGTCATCTCCACAGACACATAATCAGAATGCATTTGACCTTGTGTACAGGCTGGTACACTTGGCTGAGGGAGTAAATAATCTTGATGCCATTTAGGAGGTCTGACTGTCCGTTTAGGTCTCACCACATCATCGTTATCCATCGTAGCAACCGGATTCAGCTCGAAGGACCATGTAAAGTACTGATAAGGATAGAGGCTAGATCAGGTAAAGTGCTACGAGGATGGTGTGCCCATTAAAACACAGAAGCTCCAAATAATCCAGTTCCTTAACATTTATTTTCAAGCAATCATGAGACCAGAGTTGTATGTTGTAATCAAGAAAACAATATTTTAGAATTTAAACACATAACAAGATCAATCACAAAGATTACAAATATGAAGCACACAATAATACTAAGCATTACATAACTTAAATATATTTAAAGAAATACAGAAATTAATATAATATAAACTTACAAATTCAAGCACTCATCAACTCTGAATCTCCCCATGAGCTGTTGGATACCACACTGAACAAAGAGCCATTAATTAACAATTTAACGCAGCTGTGGAGACAAAGCTCCTCCCACCCTGCTACAAAGAATTCTCAACATATATATATATATACGTATATACGTATATATATAAGTATATATATATACGTATATACGTATATATATATATATATATATATATATATATATATATATATATATATATATATATATATACGTATATACGTATATATATATATATATATATATATATATATATATATATATATATGTATATATTTTTTTTTTTTTTTGTGGGAAATTGTCTTTCTTTGCTGACTATTTTTCGGTGGTCTTTTGTGCATATGTGGGGTGGTGTTTTCATGTTGTTTTGGGCTTATGTGCATGTGTGGAGCTGTTTCTTCCATTGTAGTGTTTTTCTATGAAAGTGTTCTCTAATTGAGTAAAGGGTTGGGCTAATAGGCTTGTTTAGACCCAATCAAGCTAATTGAAATTACAGGGTGGGTCAGTTGATTGCAAGGCCTATATATCCCCTTTTAACAACTGTGTTCCATTTGCCTGAAGAAGACCCAGTAGGGTCGAAACGTTGCTGCTTTTTAATAAATTAATAAATATGGGAGTTATAAACAGTGTTGCGGACATTACATTTTTTTTCACGTCAGCTGATTGCTATGCCAAGAGTGAGTGGTGGACTAGAGGATTGGCCTGGACATTGGTCCTTCCTGAAACTTCATGTAGAGTACAGCTATATATAATACAGGTCCATTGGGATATTATGCAGGATAAACAATGTTGTCATATTGCACAGGTAACATTTTAAAGTGGAGTTAGCAGGAGCATTAGTGAGCCTCAAAGCAGATGTGAGAATATGGATAGACTTAGTCACGGTTAACATTTGGTCTGGTTAAAAGGGGTTTGTGTGTCACTTTTTTGTTTTCTGGTTTATTCTTGGAAACCGTAGCCGACAGTTTCTGTGTTGGCTTAATCAGTGATGTGGCACACAAGATGTGTTTGCACTCATTTGGTTGAAATGTCAACATGGCTCTGGCAGCAGGGGGCAAGAGGAGCTCTCCAGGAGGCAAGCCTGATGGAGCTACTGATCAGGGGGTTTAGATTTTTATCTGCTCCCACGATAGGTCTTGGCTGCATGATCTTTTTTCTTTGTCTCTTTTTCTTTTTGTGTCTTCCTCGGCTTCTCTGCTTATTTGCTGTTTAGTTGCTTGGCAGATTGGGTACAAACTATCAACACACAGGGCACTTACTTCCCATTTTGTCTGACTCTCTCTTCTCTCCATTTTATTTTATTGTTTATTTTGCTCCTTTTTGGACTGCCAGCAAGGGCATCGATTTGGGTAGGGACGGTAGGGACATGTCCCTACCAATATCCAGGGAACACTCAGTTGTCCCTAGCAATAATTCGACCAAGCCTATATATATTTGTACATAACCACTGATGTCCATCTGTGTCTTGTGCTTTTTACTTATTTCATTTAACATTTATCCAGGCATCATTAAATAAGATGAAAAATATTTTACAACGGCGTTCTGTAAAAAATAGTGCAACTTGTGGAACACATCGATTCAGGGGCAGTGTTTTCAACAGTGCATTACAATCCCATATTAACCGGATGAGTTACAAATGTAAACATTAGTGTGTATGAATTTGTGTATATCTATAACAGTCACTTAAATAGTGAAATATCAGACAGACAATCAAAATCACTCAGACCACTGTATCCAACCAGGTGGACAGAGCGAAGAAAAGCAATCAAAGCAGTGCTGTCTCAGTATGAGTGTTTTATCAAGCTTGGAGGAGATGGCATCAAATGGATCAGCCACAGCTCGCAACCTTGGGGTAACCATGGACAATCAACTGTCCTTTTCCTCTCATGTTGCTAATGTGACTCGCTCATGTCGGTTTCTTCTCTACAACATTAGAAGGATTCGACCATTTCTGTCCACACAGGCTGCTCAGGTACTTGTTCAGTCTCTTGTCATTTCTAGACTGGATTACTGCAATGCACTGCTGGCAGGTCTACCTATGAATGCAATCCGTCCTCTGCAAATGATCCAAAATGCAGCTGCCCGGCTTGTTTTCAACCTGCCAAAGTTCTCTCATACCACCCCGCTGCTGCGATCCCTCCACTGGCTTCCGGTAGCTGCACGCATCAGATTCAAAACACTGATGCTGGCCTACAAAGCCAAAAATGGACCAGCTCCCTCTTACCTCAAAGCCCTCATAACTCCTCGCACTGCACCCCGCACCCTCCGATCTACCAGCACTGCTCGACTGGTTCCACCATCTCTCAGGGTAAGAGGCAAGTATACTACAAGACTCTTCTCTGTACTGGCACCAAGGTGGTGGAACGAACTTCCCCTAGAGGTCCAGACAGCTGAGTCACTGGCTATTAAGACCTACTTATTCAGGAAACACTTCAACTAGCACTTCTTTCATTATCTTTTGCATTTAAAAAAAAAAAAAACCACACCTTTTGGCACTTTCATTGTAACTTTGAACAAATGTTTTAAACTCATGGTATCTTAAGTATGTAACTTAGTGAGCCAGCATTAATGTATTCAATGTTAGAGATTTAAGCACTTATGTACGTCGCTCTGGATAAGGGCGTCTGCCAAATGCTGTAAATGTAAATGTAAATGTAAATGGATCTAACACCGGTGTGAGGGCAAATGGACTATGAGAGAGGTTTGAAAAGGGTAAAACTGTGCTTGGACTCTTTCTGGCATTAGAAGTAATTGAGGAATTGGAGGGTCTGAACAAGTCTCTGCAAAAACAGAGTGAAACTGTTATAGGAATGAGAAGTGCAATAGAGTGCATCAAGTCCACTTTACAATAGTGATGGGAAGTTCGGTTCTTTTCCACGAACCGGTTCTTTCGGACAGTTCGATTTAATGAACCAGTTCAAAAATCCAGTTCACCAGTTCTTTTACGTCCTGACGTTATGACGTCATTCACAATGACGTAATGATGCAAATTCCATCATCCCGCTGCCGGCAGATATTAATACAATCAATTTAACACATTCGAAAAGTTCTTTGTAATCATAACTTTAGTTGAATACGTTTCTTACATTTAAGTTTTGCAATTAAAACACCCAGTACAGGCATTGATGTGCAAACGTGGATGTTTTACGTGTCTTAAAGATATAAAGTTAATAAACTAATCTTTATCAACTTACAAAAAGCAGCATATAAAAATACAGACTAACCTGCACAACAGTCAATAGTAAAATTAACTGACATATTGAGTGAACAGTTGTATGAATATTTTTTTTTTTTTTTTTTTTTTTATAAAAATGTTTAATAGCCTATGACTAGTTACTATGCATATCCCAATATGTATAATTTGTTTTGAAGGTTCACGCATGCATGAAAACCTTGTCAGTCTGCTTTTAGTGGTCCCAGTGTCATCAGCTGAGGCTGAAAGAAGTTTTAGTGCTCTCCGAAGACTAAAAACATGGCTCAGAACAACAATGACACAAGTGAGACTAAACAGTATTGCTGTTTGCATTTACATTACATTTACAGCATTTGGCAGACGCCCTTATCCAGAGTGACGTACATAAGTGCTTAAATCTCTAACATTGGATACATTAATGCTGGCTCACTAAGTTACATACTTAAGATACCATGAGTTTAAAACATTTGTTCAAAGTTACAATGAAAAAGTGTCAGAGGTTTTTTTTTTTTTTTTTAAATGCAAAAGATAAGGAAAGAAGTGCTAGTTGAAGTGTTTCCTGAATAAGTAGGTCTTCAACCGCCGCTTGAAAATAGCCAGTGACTCAGCTGTCCGGACCTCTAAGGGAAGTTCATTACACCACCTTGGTGCCAGTACAGAGAATAGTCTTGTAGTATGGTTGTCTCTTACCCTGAGAGATGGTGGAACCAGTCGAGCAGTGCTGGTAGATCGGAGGGTGCGGGGTGCAGTGCGCGGAGTGATGAGGGCTTTGAGGTGAGGGAGCTGGTCCATTTTTGGCTTTGTAGGCCAGCATCAGTGTTTTGAATCTGAAGCCAGTGGAGGGATCGCAGCAGCGGGGTGGTATGCGAGAACTTTGGCAGATTGAAAACAAGCCGGGCAGCTGCATTTTGGATCATTTGCAGAGGACGTATTGCGTTCATAGGTAGACCTGCCAGCAGTGTGTTGCAGTAATCCAGTCTAGAAATGACAAGAGACTGAACAAGTACCTGAGCAGCCTGTGTGGACAGAAATGGCCGAATCCTCCTAATGTTGTAAAGAAGAAACCGACATGAGCGAGTCACATTAGCAACATGAGAGGAAAGGACAGTTGATTGTCCATGGTTATCCAAGGTTGCGAGCTGTGGCTGAAGGGGAGATCAGATCGTTGTGCAAGGATATAGCAAGGTCATGACTTGCGGATGAATCACCTGGGATGGACAGCAGTTCAGTTTTGCTAGGATTGAGCTTTAACTGGTGAGCAGTCATCCATGATGAAATTTCTGCCAGACATGCTGAGATCCGGTCAGAAGCTGTGTTATCTGCGGGTGGGAAAGAGAAGATAAGTTGTGTATCATCAGCATAGCAGTGGTAAGAGAATCCACATGAGGAAATAACTTCCTCAAGAGAGTGAGTATACAGGGAGAAAAGAAGAGGACCAAGTACTGAGCCCTGTGGGATGCCAGTGGAGAGTCTGCGTGGAGCAGATGTCACTCCCTTCCATGTTACCTGATATGAGCGTCCTTCCAGGTAGGAAACAAACCATTCCCAAGCTGATCCGCAAATCCCAAGACTCCTGAGGGTGGATAAGAGAGTCTCGTGGTTGACCGTATCAAATGCTGCTGAAAGGTCAAGGAGGATAAGGACGGATGACAGTTTGGCTGATCTACAGTAGCAGCATGTAGTTTCTCAGATTCATCCAAAAGGGCTGTCTCTGTGGAATGAGCTGCTTTAAAGCCAGACTGGTTGGGGTCTTGGAGGTTGTTCTGTGAGAGATAGACAGACAGATGATTATAGACAATGCGCTCAAGAATTTTTGAAAGAAATGAGAGAAGTGATACCGGTCTGTAGTTACTGATGTCTGATGGATCCAGAGCGGGTTTCTTTAGAATGGGAATAACCCTTGCTCTCTTGAAAGTAGTTGGTACCTGACCACATGCTATGGATCTATTGATGATAGTGGAAATGAAGGGCAGAAGGTCTTGCGAGATGGTCTGGAGCATAGTGGAAGGGAGTGGATCCAATGGGCAGGTGGTAGGATTGCAAGACTGGATGAGCTGTAAAATCTCTTCTGCTGCTACAGTTGAGAAATGCGACAACAAAGGTGTAGGGGAATCCATACTCTGAGATATAAGTGCAGTCGGGGATGAAGTGAAGGTCCGGCAGATTTCCTCAATCTTCTCCTGGTAGAAGGAAGCAAAGTCTTCTGCAGTCAGGGAGGATGAAGAAGGTGGAGCCGGGGGGTTGAGCAGAGAAGAGATGCCATGTCCACCAGGACAAACTGGACAAAATCGATGTGAAACAAATATGCCAGCAGTTTATTTCTGGTAATGACAGACGTAGACATGTGTTTGGCTTGTTGAAATATCAGGTTACAAGTACAGTACACACTAAGCTCTCAGTTTTTATGATGTGGCTAGTTACCAATTATATAGTATATATAAATATATATTGTTGTTTGATTCACAAAATTAAGTAATTAATACCTTGTATTCTGTGATGTAATGTGTTGTTGTTTTTCTGGAGCAGATCTGGAGGAAATCTGCTTGTTCAGTTTTTTTTTTACTTGCCCTGCTAGAATTCTTACTGGCATCGTAAAAAATAAAATAGACCTATTGTATATCTGTTGTTTTTGACCTGTATAACCTTAATAAATGAAGTTATGGCACAAAAAAAAAACTTAAAAATTTTTTTTTTAATTATTGTTCAAGTCGAGTAAAAAGCGATAAGCTTTTATACTTTTGTGACAATACGGCTCTGCAGACCAATTTTATTTATGTCCCCACCAATGTCAAAATCAAACTTACGCCCTTGACTGCCAGGTATGTTCAAACTTACTACAATTCCTGGTGGCATCCTAAAGTGTGTGGTTTATTGGCAAATAGAGCTTTTCAAATGGTTTTTACCTCAACTGCTCTTGTAAAATGGACCTGTCTTTTCTCTCCTCATGCTTCTTGTAGGTTGAGCTTCAGAAGATTAAGAAGCAGGCTCAAGAGACCAAGCAGGTTATGGACAAGCAGAAGTCAGAAGAGCAAAAGCTACTGAAAATCATAGCAGATGCTGAAGCTGAGAAAGTGCAGCAGAAGAAAGAACTGGATCAGGTAAAGCAGAAAAAGGGATGTGTGTGGGTGTGTATTTAGGTGAAGGTTTTGCTTCAGTAGCCTCCCATTTGCCATGCTATAACTATGCCAAGTTCAGTCTTCCCCAGGAAAAAAGATTTGAGTTTGGGTGCATTCCAAACTTATTAAAAGTCTGTATGTGAGGCCACATGGTGAGGGAAAAAAATTCAAGACCTTGGGACAAGTTCTTATTAATGAGAAAAAGAAAAAGACAGAATGCCTGTGCATGTGTCCAAGTGGAATCATCTGACTTGTCACTTTAAAAATGAACAATGGTGGTGACATCAGGTCATGCATAATACAAATTAATTAACCAATTATAATTTAATTGGAAAAGGAATATGTCTGAATGTGTTCTGAAAAAAACAAAACAAAAAATCACAAACAAAACAAATGAAGATTTTCCTTAAGGTCAGAGATATCCATATCCTGAAGGCACTTTATTTGAATGGACCATGCTGACACCAAGTCCTTATTTATGTATCTATCATACAAATATGCCGTTTAATATGTGCTCATCAAAGTTTTAAATCAGACTAAAGAAATGCTTAGTTATGCGGTTTAGCCTTTTGGTTCATGAAATGGCTCTAAGAAGGATTTATATGTAAAAAAAAGCAAAATACCACATACACACTACCACATTACTGTATGTTCCAGATGTAAAATTGAATAAATCTTCAACCAAAGTGGTCAAAAACAACATCAAAAAAGCTGTAGATTCATACTGCCTTTGCAAAACTCCAGACTAGTCCCCCTCAATTTTGGGACTCATTTAATTAAACCAGATTTATTCTGTGAGACATGCATAACACATCATCATCATCATCAATGATTAGTGAAAGTAAAAGTATACACGAAACACTGTCCAGTGCAAATGTAAGGGTATACCAGGAATAAAGTATAGAACTCAAGGTTTTGTGAGATCTAACTGAAAGCACTAGCCAATGATAAGCAAAAGTGCTTTCCTTTTTGCCATGAATTTATGGTATTTTGCAGATAATATGCAAAATAAATCAAAAGATACATACATATTATAGCAGCTGCTTCTATAGCTCAGTGCAGCATTAAAGAGCCACAAGTTTAAGAGTCCTCTTGGCAGATTTATGCGGTAGCTCAAGGGATGTGATAGCACAGCATTTGAGGTGTTAGACTACTGATCAGAAGGTCATGAGTTTGAATCCCCTACCACTACTGGGCCCTTGAGCAAGGTCCTTAACCCTCAATTGCTCAGTTGTATAAATTGAAATAAAATGTAAGTCACTCTGGATAAGGGTGTCTGCTAAATGATGTAAATCTATGCTACAGACATTGCCAGGAATCACCATGTCCTAAAATGTACAGTACTAATTAGATTAACTAAAACTAATAGATTTAGGGTCGTGTGCTAGTTTTCTACATTTGTTTGTGTCCAAAACTAGATTCAAACGACTTACTATATCTGGCCCTACTGTATATGTCCTCGGGGCATTTGAGTTACATGTTTTAGTTAGAATTTTGTTTCAAACATTTTGTTTGTCTATATAAAACCATACCATAAACCAAAAATAGTTTTGGTTTATGCTATGGCTTTAACTACACAAACAGCCCTGCGTTGAGGTTGCATTACATTATGTAAAGGGAAAGATGCTGTCAACTGCACAGAACAGTGCACTAACACAGGAGTTAGATAAGAGTTCAGCTGAAGCTGGAGATGGACAAATTTGGTATTTGATCTTCAGAAGAAAAGACGCTTTTTTGCTTTATGGACTGAAGTTTATCCCAAAATAAAATTAGAGCAGTGTTTGTCTCTCTCAGTAGGTGTGGGTCATATACCTTCCCACGTAAAGAAACTGCCATTGCACAAAGCCTGGGACCAAATATAAAAAGATGATGCAATGTGGCAAAATGAGTCATTCTTTTCTCCCTATGTATTAAAACGTGAAACTGTGACTCCAAAAATATCATCAACAAAACAAATGATAATGTTCATATTTAATTAGATTATTAGTATTTAATGTTTACATTTGTTTAATCATTAGCTCTTTCAGCATTATGTCATCCACCATTTTCCAGATCTATTTTATAGTGCTTCTGACAAGTTCTCTGTCATGTTTATGCTTTTTAAAAATAAAAATAAAATAAAATTTCTGATACTAACTTTTTTTGGTGTTTAGGTAATCAGTGAGCGGGACATTCTCGGGACTCAGCTGGTGAGGAGGAACAATGAACTGTCATTACTTTATGAGAAGGTCAAGATACAGCAGTCCATTCTGAACAAAGGCGATATCCAGTACAACCAGAGAGTGGAGGATATCCGTCTGCTCCTGATTGATATCAAGAAGATGCGAGGGGAGAAGGCAGTCCTCATCCGAACTGTATCCAATGTGGACGACCTCAGGTGGGTTTGACTTTATACTTTTCAGCTGTTTATATTGGGCTGTAGTCCAGATATAGTAGTGCCATTGTCAAGTCCACGATTTGGACTGGCTGAAAGTTTTAAAGGGAATGAGGCCAAGTAAATGTTGATTCTAAAACTGAAAGTGATCAAGTCAATATCAAGGCCAAAATAATCAAATCCTTTTCAAGGCTAAGCCTTTACTGAATTACCTGGCTTCATTACTGCATTATGTCAAATGTTTTGCTTCAGAAAAGAGAAGACAACACTATGTTATTAGTATGTATTTATTTTTGGATTAATTCTTTACCATAACTTAACCAATGCCCAAGCTTGAGAAAAATCTGGAAAATATCCATACAAACAAGGCATTTCTGTTGGGGAGAAAACTTTCAAGTACTGCTCCTCTTTGAAAATGTCAGATAACTGATTTTGAAAACCGTTTTAAATAAAGCAAAATAAATAGATTTTGAGTGAAAATGAGAAATATTTCTAAATGCATTGCCATTGCCAAAAGTTTCAACAGATTCTAAATGGTTTTGGTTCTCATTGTGTAAAAATGAAAAAAGGAAATGTGAAATGAAAGAGCTCTTCTCTCTGACCAGCAGATGAGATTTCTTTGTATTGTTGTGTTTTGTGGAAAGATATGGGAATAGGGGAGAATAAAATAAAAAAAAAAAGTAATTTGTATGACTGTAATGCCAGACTGTAATGCATGCTGTGACAGTTCCCATGTTTATTTAAGTAATATAAGCACTTAGCTTGCTTGCTGTCCATCTCTTTCTCGCCAGTTTGCTGAGTGACATAAAAAAATAGTCTTTAGAGAATCTTTAAAGAATTCTTTAGAGTCTTTAAAGAATTTTCTTTAATATTTTCAGGCGGTCGACTTCATGTCATTAAATGTCATTAAATCAGCAAGAACAGTTTTTCTGAGATTTTCTGAGTGAGAAAGAGAGAGAGAGAGCTGGAGAGAGAGAGAGAGCACAAAGTGACTGCTAATATTCTCTGTGCTAATGACAGGATTACCTAAATATATGGCTTACTGTAACCCAGACAGAGCAAACTGTGAATGATGTTCCTGACAAGAATATGGAATAAGTGCTAATACTGTAAGTCTGACTGTGTTAGGCATTCATTCATATTCTACATTCCATATAGAGTGTTGCTTGAAAGTTTGTGAACCCTTTATAAATTTCTATATTTCTACATAAATATAACCCAAAACATCATCAGATTTTCACACGTCCCAAAATCAGACAAAGTGAATCCAATTAAACAAAATAGACAAATAGATTATACTTGGTCATTTTTTTATACAGGAAAAAGTTCCAATATTATACAGCTGTGAGTGCCAAAAGTTTGTGAACCTGTAGGTTTAGTACTTAATTTCAAGGTCAAATTAGAGTCCATCTCATTTCAGTCCATGAGATGACAATCAGGTCTCCATGAGTGTCCTATTTTATTAAAAGAACACAAATATATCAACATCTGATGTTCTTGACGTGTGTTTGTGGAAGGGGATCATTGCAAAAACAGTGGAGATTTCTGAGACCTTCTCTTAAGGGTTTGGACTCATACCCATATAGATTTTGTAAAAAAGGAGGAAATGTAAGACCATTGGTACCCTCCAAGAAGTGGTCAACCAAAAAATATCTCTCCAAAAGCAACAATAGTTTGTTTGGTCAGAAAGGAATACAGGAGAACATCTAAGCAACGAAATGCCTCCTTTACCTTGCTTAATGTTAATGTTTGAGTCTGCCATCAGGTGAACACTAAACAACCTCGGTGTGCAAGGCAGAGTTGCAAGGAGAAAGACACTACTCTCCAAAAAGAACATTGCTGCCCATGAAGTTTGCTAAAGATCATGTGGACAAGCCAGAGGACTATTGTGGAGGAATAAGATCAAAATAATACTTTTTTGTTTCAAAATGAGAAGCATTATTTTTGGAGAAAGGAAAATTCTGAATTCCAGCATGAGAACCTTATACCTTCTGTGAAACATGGTGGTGGTAGTATCATGCTTTGGGACTGTATTGCTGCATCTGGCCCAGGACAGCCTTCATTGATGGAACAATGAATTCAGAATTATTCCAGCGATCTCTAAATGAAAATGGCAAGACATCTGTCCATGAACTAAATCTCAAGAGAAAATGGCCCATAAACCAAGACAACGAGCACAAGCACCCAAGTCTGTCTACCAAAGAATGATTAAAGAGGAAGATAATGTTTTAGAATGGCCAAGTTAAAGTCCTGACTTTAATCCAAAAGATAAATTGTGGAAGGACCTCTAGTAAGCAGGCCTCATGCGAGGACACCCACTAAAATTCGATTGTTGAAGCTGTTCTTTACTGAGGAATGGAATAAAATTCTTCTAAGCTGTTGTACAGAACTGATCAAAAATTTACTTAGTTATTGCTGCACAAGGGCTCACAACAGATACTGAAAGCAAAGGTTCACTTTTATTTTTTCTTAATCAGGTGAAGATGTATTATATTGTTGGCTCATTTGTTTGATTTTGTTCACTTTGTTTCTTTTTAGAATTTGTTTGGGAATCTGATGATGTTTTGGGTCATTATTAAATGTTTAGTATTTTTACTGCTGGGTCAGCTAGTCAGCTAGCTATCAGGATTTCTGACATAATTGGCAGTCAATTGTTCATAATCTTCACTGATAATTTTAATGTAGCTAGCATAAAATTTCTGACAGAATTTTTAATTCATTGACCCAAGGCAAACTTGTAAAAACAACGTAAAATACAGGAAAATTACAGGTTAGTAACAGGTCAGGTTTAGTCACAGACCAAAGGAATTGATTGTGTAGTTCGCAAGGAGGCTCTGAAACCAAGGGGTATAAAAAGAGTGAGAAACAAACACACCTAATGGGAAATGGGTACACATTATTGAAAGTCTGGTGCCATTTTTGTACGTCGCTCTGGATAAGGGTGTCTGCCAAATGCTGTAAATGTAAATATCGACTGTCATTGTTCTGGTGGATGGAGTCCATTGCAGCTAGGTTTGTTGGCCGTGGTAAAATGGAGCTTGTGACATTACACAATGTGACAGTCATATTCATAATTGTTCATAGTCTTCACTTGTACGCCTCACCAGTTAGCAATCATAATTGAAGATTTGGATAAGGATGTTTTAATGTTAGTCTCAGTGCTAATGCTAGAATTTTAAAGCTTTCACTGCTTTCTAGATAAAATAGGCCTGACAGGATATCACTGTAACCTTTTCATGTGCAGTCATAAAATCTGCTAATTATTGCACCCTTTAACTTCCCTACTAAACAAAAAAAAGAAAATACAAATCACTTCCCTAAATCCCTGAACAAAAACAGAATCAAAAAAGGTACAAACAAAATGGCATCGGTACACCCAAGAATACTATGTACAATTACTGTATATGCAGATAAGCAAACAAGTCCAAACAAGGGCAATCCAGAATCAAATTCAAAAAGAACAGGCAGGAGTCCGTATTAACAGGGAATGCTAAGCATACAAATATAACGAACAATTCACAAAACTAATTAGCAGCAAACAAATGACCACAGCAAATGAGCCAAAAAAGCTAAACAGGAAGTGGTGGTGGAGGCTTTTATAGGCCACAGGGAGTCAGCTGACCAGCAGGGCATGGCACCAGGTAAACCTCAGGAACCAATCAGGGTTTATCCTGCACAGAAACACAAACACCTCCCCAAAACAGAAAACAAATAGAAAAGGACGTAACACAGAGCCCATAAAAAGTTAATACAAACTCTGGGAAAATCAAAATGTGACTGTATCCTGTTCAACCTTGTAAACATGAAGTTGCAGGAAAATGTACAAAAGTTAACCTCACTTTTATTTCAGACGTTAACATTTATATCTGTTTGCATAAGTATGTGATCAAGGTGTTACAAACAGATCCTGGGGCCTGTTTCAGAAAGCAGGTTAAGTGAAAACTCTGAGTAATTTAACCCTGAAATGAGGGAAACTCTGGGTTTTCCGTTTCAGAAAGGGAGGTAAGTTAAACCCGAGAAAGCAGGTTAAGTTAAGCCCGTTTCTGAAAGAGAGGTAACTTATACTCAGAGTCAGCTACCATAGTAACTTACTCTGTGAACCTAACCTGGTCGAGAGCAGGTTTTCTTCAGTAAACCCAGAGTTTCTTTCGGTCTCCTCCCCTTTTTAAAGAGGAAGCGATGTTTAAACACCTCATTCATTGCCCACGTTTCAGTTACGCAGTTCGCAGCAGAGCGAATGTGGGATGTGGTAGCTCAGTGTCTAAGGTGTTGGACTACTGATCAGAAGGTCAGGGGTTCAAATCCCAGGTCCATTAAGTTTTTGTGGACACAATTGCTCAGTTGTATAAACTGAAACAAAATATAAGTCACTTAAGGGGGTCTGCTAAATTCCGTAAATGTTAAATTAATGAAATGGCGTGTACTTATATGGACGATCCTGTTGATGAAGAGTCTGTATTAATTCGTTTGAGCCCAGAGCTTGCATAAGCACTTCCGGTTCTGCTGGCGAGACATATGCAGACTTTCCTTTTGTTTGATGCTGTTGCCATGGTGGCTCGTTATATCTGCGCTCCATTGATAATTGCTTTTTTAGTTGTAGTGCACATGCTTAACTCAGAGTCAGTCAACTTAGAGTTGATAAAACTAACTGTTTTCAGCTGTTCTGTAACCGAAAACTCAGAGTTTCCCAACTCAGGGTTTGTCAACTCAGAGTTCAAGTTTCAACTCAGAGTTGGTTGAACCTCCTTTCTGAAACGGCCCCCTGGAGTCCACAGTGCTGACCTGGGATCAGATCATTTTTTATTTTTATTACACCGGCTGCCATTACAGGGAAAAAGCCAGCTAGCTCTGAATCATCACTCTTGGCCTTAATGCATGTGACTCAAGATTTGTTTCCTGTGCATAGAGAATACAAACTTAAAGCTTTTCTTTTTGCTTTTCTCATCGTTTTGAATGCTATTATATGCATATAAATAGCTGAACGTAGATTATCTAACTGTTATGCTGAGATTTTTATTGCAGATTTCTTCTCCATTTGGTTTCAGAATACAGTCTTAAAGTTTTATTCAGCATGTTTTAATGATCCTTTGCTTCTTTCTGAGCACTGCATAATCTTGCATCTGTTAGCAAGTACTGCTAATAGTGAGCTGCTATATTCTGCACAAAGCCATTTAAAGTGTGCTTCTAATCCTATGTTGGGCCAATTAGCATAGGTCCAGATGTATAACAGCTAAGGTGTTTGAGCGGGTTGTTAGAATGCACCATAGTTTGACCCTGCCTGTCTGTGTATACGTTAATAAAAATCACGCTGCACATGGATCACCAGCCGTACGACTCCTCCTTACAATAGTATGGTCAATGAACATTAAAGTAAGAAGAGAGCACAAAAGCCAGGATTGATGAAGCATGTTTGCTCTCTCTCCAATCTGACCGAGCTTGATGATAAATCACTGAAGCAAGCTTTTTTTGCACTTCTACACTCAGCGTTGTGTGCCCTCCCTACTGCAGCATACTGTAGCTTGTAAAAGAACTGCTGACCTGGTTGGGTTTCCTGACGCTCCAAGAAATAGGGAGGTAGCTGATCCGAGACCAGCGTCTGAGAGTTTTTTAGGAATACAAGGCCAGCTTGTCCAATAGACTCAAAGGCTGTTTAGTGTTTGTGTTCACGGTTCAGTGCAGATTTTTTTAACCTGAGCTTGTAGTGTGATTTTTTTTTTCAGAGATGCAATGGGTATTTATGGAATGACTATATGGTAGCCTTGGCTTTGGTTTTCTAACAATAAAGCAGGGGAATTCAGCTAAAAATTTCTAAAGGTCCAGCTACATCAAATTCCTTGCTTATAGGGATACAGGTAAACTAACATGACTGAAAGATGGCAACAGTTACATTTAATGCTTAATTATTAGTGATTCGTTCATGGCTATAAATGAAATACATCAATTTGAAGTAGTAAGTGTTTTTGACTCAAATCATGGCCTTTGAACAGCTGAAACAATTGCTTTAAGCTTGAAGTAAAGAATAAATGCATACGTCTCTACCATTTCATATTTAAAAATTCTTTTCTTGTTGATAACTTTTGTTGATTAACAAGAAATAGTCTCACTTCCCTTATGACACAATTTTCTGTTGCATTATTTTTGCTATGTCGGCACATGAGCACGGTCCACAAGCTGGCTACTCCGACACTAAATGCAGTTTAAATTGAATGGAGCCACACCTCCTGGACATGTCAGAAAGATGAAGCACTGATATTTACACATTATAAAGCTGTACAGTGATCAGTTATAATTGTACTAAAGTCAATACTGGGCTTTCATTGCTTAAGAATCAAGACGGGGACACGGTGGCTTAGTGGTTAGCATGTTTGCCTCACACCTCCAGGGTTGGGGGTTCGATTCCTGCCTCCGCCTTGTGTTTGTGGAGTTTGCATGTTCTCCCCGTGCCTCGATGGTTTCCTCCGGGTACTCCGGTTTCCTCCCCCGGTCCAAAGACATGCATGGTAGTTTGATTGGCATCGCTGGAAAATTGTCTGTAGTGTGTGAATGAGAGTGTGTGTGTGTGTGCCCTGCGATGGGTTGGCACTCCGTCCAGGGTGTATCCTGCCTTGATGCCTGATGACGCCTGAGAAAGGCACAGGCTCCCTGTGACCCGAGGTAGTTCGGATAAGCGGTAGAAAATGAATGAAGAATCAAGACTCTAGATATATATTAGTGCTGTCAATAGATTACATTTGTTAATAGCAATTAATCACACTCTTTTTGTAAAAATGATTAATCAGACACTTATAATGAAATTAAACATACACAATTTTTTTGTTTAACATGTTTATTTTTGACAACATTTTACAAAATAGTTTTTCGTCATTCAACCAGCTCTTAAGGCACACGGCTGACGTTTGTCTACTCACACGCTGTATACACTGATCCAGTGTTCTAGCCTGGCTAGAAATTCACAACAATTAAGGTCATCTTGTAAACTACAAATTTGCAACTGAAGGCCTGTATCTACGTCCCCACTAGCAAGCAATAAAGTGACAGGTGGCCATTTTTCTATGTATGTGCAGGTGACTCCAGTAAGCAACAACATGACCAGCTACATTTGCATTTATATTTTCTTAATTCTGTGCAAATTAAATACAACATACTAAGCAGCAACCTTCATACTAGAGATGAGCCGGATACTCGGCTGAAATGAGTATCCGGTACGGATAAAGCACTTCTGCCGAGTACGAGTATTATACGAGTAATACGAGTCAATATCTGTGCTCGGATTGAATGAAAATCATCATTGGGTAGCTGATTGTGTCAGCGTTCTGTGATAGGCTAGTCACAGCGCCCCTCCCCTACACACATACAGATGTATTGTGTTGCTGTGTCTCGCTCTGCTCACTCACAGTCACACACAGAACAGCTCTCTGTCTCTCCCTCAGTCACTCGGGTTCGCGGGTCTTTTCCGTTAACGTTTAGGGTTTCTTCAGCTTTTTACTTCGGGTTGTAATGTTAATAATACGTACTTACTAACCAGTAGAGTTCTGGTAAACGTGGGTTCGTTCAGACGTGGTGCTTGCTTGGTCGAATGCGACTCACTTTGCGTCTCTGCCTGTCGGAGATTTTTTTTCTTTGTCAGACACTGAGTGTCTGACACATTTTTGCTGTATTTCATAAAAACATAAAGGTAGTATGTTAGTGTTATAAATATTACAAATTAATTATTAGAAGTTAAAGCCCCGCATATTTCAATACAAACCCCGCCTACTTCCGGATTAGGCCCCACCCACTCTGAGTACAGATACAGATACGGATAATTCATATGGTTAACAGATACAGATACAGATAATGCTGTACTTGCTCATCCCTACTTCATACCTTGCAATTAGTCCTTATTTTTTGTTTAATGCGCATATGCTTACGGTTTCATCTTATCCTGACACATACAACCATCACTTAAAATATGTATAAAGACAAAGTGAAGTAAAATAAAGCTAAGAACCGAGTAGCACAGATTCTCGGTGCCTCTAGCGAGAGTACAGTTAACCTGTTTAGTCGTCTGCCAAGGAAGCTAGTACAAGAGATTTTAATCATTAAAAAAAAAAGAATGCAAGGCCATATGCCAGTGATTTATTGCAAGATTTGAAGGTTTCTGAAACCGGAATGTTGGCTTTAAGAAGTTAAAACTAGCATATGTTTATGCTAATGGAGTGAATGTTGACTTGCTTTCATTTTAGAAATAATCTTTAATTTGATAATTAATTTTATAGAATGTTAATTGCTAAGTAAGAAAACAGCAAGCTACATGTATGTATGTTTTTCTTACTACTTACCCTATTTGTTAGCTAGTTCATTTTTTTACTACTGCTGTCATAAGAAAACACCTGGATGCTGGATTCAGAGTGATGAGAGTTCTTTAATGTGTAAAAGCAACAACTAAACCACGAAAACTTACTGGCAAAAACTAAGTAGATAAAGACGCTAAGATCCAGACTACACAAGCTGATGTAAAAAAAAATTAGAATCATAAGAGAAGCATGAAGCTCTTTTTCTTTCAAAAGAAAATGTATTTCTTTCGTCCTTCTTAAATGTCTTCCCTCATCCCCAGGTAGTAAACAAAAAAGGCATGACAATATCCAGAATGCTTTTTAACCTGTTATAAATTTATAAAATTAAACTGTTAACCTGTTATAAAATTAATACAATTCATAAAACTATATTTTTATTTTTTCTAAAAGGTTAAATCCTTTTTAAAGTGAGTTTAACCATGTAATTTCCTTGTGCCTGTGTATTCCTGTGTCTATAAAATGCTTCTCTTTTCCACCAGGTTTCTGGTAACCCACCTCTCATCATGCATCACTTCAGCTCCTTTATTCTATTGGCCTACTGCATTCACTTTGCTGATTAAAATTGGAGAGATATATTTAAGAGCATGAAATATAAACCATTAGACACATGTCCTCAGTCTTTGATGTCCATCCATGTGTGTGATGTGCATGTCCTCTTACACATGTGTAGGAGTGATTTTAAATGCGAGTCTATCTTTAATGAGAAGCTTGTTGCATTTGAAAAATTGGCTCACTGGGCGTGAAAAAAAGATAGTTGAATTAACGATGTTCAGTAGGTTCTTATACTGTATGTGTTCTTCATTAATTAAGAAATATATAAATGGCTGTGAATAACAACCATTATCCTGCCAATCATATCCCAGTTCTTGTCTGCCAGCCTTAAAATGACACACTGTGTTTTTCCTCGATGTCCACCCCCTGCCGATTTCTATTCTTTATCTCTATTGCCATTATGCTTACATAATTGCTCCTTGAAATGGGAATGGCAAAAGTAGTGAAAAATGTGCGTACAGTATATGTACATGGTAAATAGACTATAAACTATAGTATGGATATAGTTGGGGAGAAGAAAGTACACACTCCTTCAAGTCTATGTTTTTATGTTTTTTATCAGGGCTTACGTAACAATTTTGTGGTCCTCACCAATTTCTAGACATTTTATTATAAACAAATCTTTTAAGATCCCACCACCTCGTGTAATTGTGGTTCAATGAGGCCATTGAGATGCTGATTTGCTAGTGTGCTTGGTATAATTGAACAGTTTCAGCCCAGTTTGAGCTGCTAGGCAGATGCCATTACAGTACATCTGTCTCAAGAATATTTTGGTATGAAGTGGAGTTTATTGTTTGCTCAATGACTGCAAGTTTCCAATTTCCCATTCCCAAAACCCAAATCATCACTTCTCCAACACCATGCTTGGCAGTTAATATAAGGTGTCTCATCTACACCATGGACTCATCAGTCCAAAGGATATTGTTCCACAGCTTTTCTGATTTATTCAGTAGCAATTTTACAGAACCATTTTGCAGTCATGCTGACATTATTTTTGGAGAGAAGGAGCTTTTTTCTAGCCAATTTTCCATGAAAGCCATGCTTCAATCTTTATCTGATTGTGCTGTCATGAACATAAATATTTAATGTGCTTCCAGAGGCATGCAGGTCACATGATTTAGCTCTTGGTTTTTCTTTATATCTCTGAGCATTAAACAGTCTGACCTTAGACTGAATTTGCTGGGACACCCACGCCTGGGAAGATTGGCAACTGCCTTGAAGACTACAAATGTTATTAGTCCTTCTCACTGTAGTAATGGTAAATATGAAATTGTTTGACGATGACCTTATAACCCTTCCCAGATTGATGATTACTACCAATGTTGGTTTGCATTCTTGGGAAAGAAAATACTACATATTAAATTATTTGCATTTTTGTTCTGGTCACCCGAAGCTGTTTGTTATTTATAGACTATTGAAAGGACAATCATTTGTTATTTCGGCCCTATAAAAATATAGAACTGAATGATGGTATATTTTCTTTTCCCCCATGACTGTATGTACCTCAATGTACCTCAATCTTATTCTTTTCATTACATTCTAATTTTAATTACCAGGTCTTATCTCTGTCTCTTCCTCAGTTTCTCTTCCACTACTAGTTGGGCTAGGTGAACCATACAAAACACACCATATGTTCCTCTCATTTCCTGGCTCATTAGGTGCCAAGCTACTTACACTGGGGCTGCCTTACATTCTGTAGGCAGCCAGATGGATCCCCAGCAATCTCTCTGCTTTACTCATATCAGCTTTAGCACTGAATATGCATTAGCTAAATGTTACCTGGTAGGTTGCTCTGGATGCTCTATTAAAAATATTTGGAATATTTGTGATGTTTTAAGTGATTCTGGTCTTAATTTATCTGTTGGTGCAGTATTTTTGTTGTTCCAGTGAGAAGTTAGTGGTTGTTCCATGATGCTATTATGGGGGACATTGCAAGCATAGTTACATAAAGTTTATTAGGAGAAAACTTTTCAGTGATCTTAACAGTTTTGTAATGTTATCTGCTTGAGAAGAGCGTCAAGTGAGCTGAACAGACTGAAGGACTAAAATGCTGCTGCATCACTATCTTGAGGTATCTTCAAATAGTTTCCACTGGTGTCAATATTAGCTGAAATTAACAAAGGGAAAATTATATTATATGCATGGGTTAAGAGTATGGGTTCATTTTTAAATCTGGTTCCTTTCAAGAATTCTTCCTTGTGTGGTCCCAGGTTTTTTCCGGGCGACTGTTGCTCGGTCTATTGTTAACTGTGCTATAAAACAATAATGAATTGACTAACATTGAATCAGTTATCAACATGTGCCCACTACTTACTCAGGTGTCCAAACAGAACATTTTAAACAGATGTTTAATGTGTTATCTCAAACAGTCTGGCTCTTTTGCTCTCAATGCCACATATCTCTGCCTTTATTTAATACAACATAGAATCAGATATAGCCATCATCTCCATCTCTTGCCGTCTATTTTTATATTGTACTTTATTACTTTGCCTCTTATCTTCAAAATGCTTACTATTTCCTGGAAAAGCTTCACAATCATTTCCTCGGTAGCTTTGCCATTCTTCCATGATGCTAATGTTCTCTTATCACTTAGCATTTTTGTGGTTCCTTATATTACCTTATGTTACCTCTTCACAGGTAATAAAATATATTTTCATATATTTTGAGTGTAAATCACCTCCTTCATCTGTTATCTTTATTACATATTATATACCTTAATCTAAGGCCTGACAGTATATAATTAGTTATACACCACATTTCTAAGGCTAGATTTCTTTTAATCTCAGTGCTAAAATCTGCTTGCAGAGAATATGCAGTAACCCAGACCTGTGGATCCTGGTGTGTTTTGGGATTTAATTGTTTATTGATTGCTGTTAAGATGCATGGGACAGTTGACGACTGATCGTCACAGCTTCAGCAAACTTTCATAGAACAATCAGAAGGTTTTACTCCGTTGCTCCACTGGGCACACTTATCGACTAAGCATGAAGTTCAAATATCTGTTACTGGATCTGAAATCTAAATGGGTGACAAGTGAGTGAAAAGTGAATATATGAAGTTCTTTTAAGTGCCATTGCCCAAGGCAGAAATATGTAAGTACCAGTGCTTTTTTCCCATTTGTGGCCTTAGTAAAATCATAGTCATAACCTATAACAGATTTAGGAAAGAGGCAGTTAAGGATAATGCATAATATCAGTGAACATAGAGAAAAATAAGTGTAGATGCAATATTTATAAAGAAAACCTTCTAAAGAAATCTTTCCAATTTTTATGCACTAATTTGGAATCATTGTTGAAAATGCTGAACATTTGATAAAAACCAACTAACCCAGATTCAACGCTGACTGTGGAATGGTTGACGGTTCAGGGGTCTCATTTATAAAACTGTGTGTAGGATCCCTACTAAAAGTTTACGTACGCCCAAAAGCCAAAAATGGCATACGCCAAAAAAAATTCCGATTTATAAAACCGTGCGTACGCACTCCTCTAAGCAATGTTCCCTTTATAAATCACAGATCACCCACAGATTTGCATACGTGAACCAGCCTCATATCCCGCCCTGTACACACCCATTTTTAACCATAAATAGTCAATGCAAATCACTGCGTGGGCACGAGAGTGGACCTCGTTATAATGAGTTTCCTCTGTGCTCTGCGGGTTTAAAAATGGGGTGAGGAGCCAACGTCTCAGGGGGTAGCCACTGTCGCCTACAGGTTATAATTATATTAAAAGCAACATTGTTATAATTATATTAAAAACAAAATTGTTACAGTTTCTACTTTTTAATATTGTTAAACTCACCAAGAAGCCAGCCATCACGTACTGCGCCTGCATTTAGTCTGTTCCCTACACCGTTATGTGTCAAGATAAAGGAATCATGTGTTGAACCAGGCCAGCGTGCCACAATGTTTGTGAGGGTCATGTTGGAGTCACATATGATTTGCCCATTAATAGAATGCACATGCTTTCTATTAACATAAGCAAATTCATTTTCAGATGGTGCCCTTATAGCAACATGACTGTAGTCAATTGCGCTGATTACATTTGGGAAACCAGACATTGCTGCAAATTGCATTTTAATTTCGGCCTGTTCTCGCACATTGTAGGGGAACCTGATGTATTGACTACCCATATTAAGTACCATTCAAAACGACAGATATTATGGCACTCAGGGACGGCTGTGCTATACCAGACCTATAGGGATGATAGATTCCAATAGAATTATTTCATATACAAAAAGGTCCTAGAGACAAAGTTGAGGATTACTTATAGTTTTTTTATATAAATAATTTACCTGTCTGCCAATTCCCGCTGGAAACAGCCGGTTGCCAAGAACCCCAGAGTGGTGAGGACTTGTATTTGGACTGGGATGGCATGGTTCCGGCATGTTGCCCTCTCTAATACTGGACCCAATTCAGCACATAGATCTAAGAGCACAGCTCTAGAGAATCAATCGGCTTATTAGCCAGTCATCATAATGGGCCAGGAAATCATCATGGTCCCTGAAAACTCGTTCTCTCCTTATTCTGCCATTGGCGTAATCCTCCAACAATGCCAGCAGTGCCATCATGAAGCATTACATACCCGGGTCACCAGAGGATTTATATGTTTCTAACAATTAGACTGATCGTTAACACCTTGACAAAATCACAGAATTAATTTGTCGTAATAAATTTAAGGCGAAAATGTTATAGTGAACACATGCTTCTTCATGACGGTTTTGTAATGAACACCATAATAGTTAGGACCGATGATGAGTAGCGATTGTGCTTCATGACTGTATTTGCAGACTTTGACATTTTATGATATATGTACATTAAGGAAAATATTTCGTTTTTACACTGTGCTCTGCAGTTCTCTAATAAAAGGGTATTTCATGCTATTCTGTATCACATGTAGTCGCGCCATCTCCTCCTGCGCTCCCGTTGTGGACAATGTGGCTGTAAGGCAGCGCTGATTATTCATTCATTCATTCATTCATCTTCTACCGCTTATCCGAACTACTCGGGTCACGGGGAGCCTGTGCCTATCCTCAGGCATCATTGGGCATCAAGGCAGGATACACCCTGGACGGAGTAACGCTGATTATTATTATTATTATTTTTATTATTTTATTTTTAATACATTTTGAATTACGTTTGGATTTTACTAGATGTATATAGCCTAAAACAATCGGCACAAATAACACTGTTGGATTTAATCTTCATGATAATGTGGATATAACGTATGAAATGGAGTGAAAATTAAATGTCATTAATTCTTATAATTGTTCTTCTCAATCGTTCACGACCTCACCATCTGTGTCGCCAATTCCCTTTGTCTCTAGAATGTGCGTACGCACGTCTCAAAGTTTGCTTAAAGGTGCGCACATTTTCCCATCAAGTTTGTTTTTTATAGATCACAATCTTTGCGCGAAAACTGGCGTACACACGTTTCCAGCCCCGTTTTGTGCGTACGCACGCTTTATAAATGGGACCCCTGGTATTTCAGCAACTCCTGATCTCCACAACACTCTCTAGAGAATAAAGAATAAAAAACAAGCAACAACAACCAACAACAACAACAAAAAAGGTTCCTGCAAATAGAAGTTAGTAATTGAAGTTTAAGATGTCAGGAATACAAATAACCACTACTTAAAGCCATGAAAAGCATAAAAGCATCTCAGAACACAAAACATTAAACCTTGAGGTGGATATTCTTCAGAAATTGAAGAACATATTAGAGCAGGAATTTGAGGCTACAGTGGGTACAAATGTGCTGAAAGTGGAAAGCTGAAGATTGGGAAAAAATTTGGATGACATGCTGATTATAGATCCTTGACTTTCATTGTGTTAAATCTTTTTTAAAGCACCTTGTAGTGATCATAACTGTCTCTGGTCAGCATGACCACACACACACACACACACACACACACACAGAGCTTTTTTAAAATCTTCAATCTCTGATGTCCTCAGAGCAAGTGCTTGATGTTGGTTCAATGAAGGAGGCTGAGTAGGAGAGGGTTCAGCAAATGTGTTTTCCAGTATTTGCTCCGGCTTGATTGCTCTGCTTTCAATTGCTTTTATATACGCTTAATTGCAAGTTGTTTTTGGGTAAGGGAGTCGGCTAAATGGCATAATAGAACGGTTCTTTGCTTCTGATTGATGTTTCCGCAATATGCAAAAACATATTTTACTCCTCTTCTTTTCTTGCTGCTTCTGTTGAAAGAGGTCAGTGCAAAAAAAGCAACAACAAAAAATCAAATCTCTTTCAGCACACACACTTTAATTTCTATGCCACTTTATTGATTTTGTGTGTGTGTGTGTGTGTGTGTGTGTGTGTGTGTATATATATGTGTGTATACACGCTTATGTTTTGGACATTGGAAAGGTGTTGATTAAAGTTTAAGGCAGTCATACGAACCCTGTCATTCTCAATGAATCAATCCGACCACATTTCTTTCTCAGTCACTCTTTCTGCTTCACAGTTTCCCTGCATTTCAAGGTGAACACTTGATTTGAAACTGAATGACAGATCGAAGAGTATATGAAAAATGAAAGCTGAAATACTAGAAATACTAACGGAATACACTCCCAAACTCCCCAGCCCTCACCTACACTGATTTATTTATAATATCAAAAGGAATAATGACACTGACAAGGAAAGATTGATGACTTCTTTTCAGTTTGGAGGCACTGATGTATTTAGTAGGTTTTCGCCTCTGATGCTGGAGCGTTGATGGTTGAAAAATAAGCACTTTGCCAACACTGCAATTAAAATGCATAAATTATCTTCATAGCCAACAAAGCTAGTGCAAAACAAAAAGCCAATATAAAAATATTATTTAGTTAAATAAGACAATAAAACAACAATGGGATATACTACAGAATAACTTCAACAGTTTTCTTATTAAACATTTTTGAATTATTGAATTAGAATTCTTTATTGGTTATATTTCATATCCTACTTGTCCATAATGTTGATAAATTGGCCAATGATGCTATTTTTGGGTAGGGATCATATAGATCATGCTGCTTTTTGATGATTTGATAGCACCATTTAAATTATTTAATTGTATAAGTCCTTTTCAGTTTCTAGAAAATGTTCAATGTTCATGAAATATATCACAAATCTACACAACATCTCTTCTATAGGACTAGATACTAAATGTCAAGACCCCTTGTGTTTGGTTCATCGATGAGGAAATGATCGAAAAAGCTCATTTTTTATGCTTTGTTCATTTAGTTTAAAAATGAATATTATTGTATTATATATGAATATATTATATGAATATCATTCCAAGTATGAAGATGTATTTGGTGTGCGACTGTATTGATAGGTTCCTGCGAGTCATGCTCGAACAATCCATGTTTAAATTAAAAGCACAAGCCATTTCAGTCCTGACACTCTGCTCTAGCATAGGAGTTCAGCAATAAAAATAGGCAAAGACAAGTTTCAAGAAAACACAGAGTGACTCTGACTCAGTGGAACAACAGAACTCAAGAAAACTCAAGAATATGCAAAAAAGCTTTTCATGAATATGGATATGCAAGTCCTAAATTATAAATAGAGATGGAGATTGGAGATTAGTCAGGGCTCAAGTTTGCAAACTTATAAAAGTTTGAGGTCAATTCTCCTGTTATGACCCTATCCAGGGTTGGGCTGCACAGTGTGAGAACAATCTTGGGGTTAGGTATAAGGTGGCACAGAATATGTATATAATCCACACAGAGGCAAAAGTTAGTTAAAGGTCACGTATTGAGATCTAGAAAGGCCTCTGAGATCCAGTACAATGAAACTGGGGAAAAATTAATGGTGGACCAAGGGCAAAATAGCAAAGAGAAAACACTGGTGTTAGGGAATAGCTAGCCTCAGACGCTATGCCTACGGACCATTGGCTGAATGTCTGAAGCATACAACAGAAAATTTGGAAATGCTTCCGAAGTCGTCATCTGATCAGTTGGATTCAGTCCACCTCAAAACAAAACTGTCATGATGCTCTACTTCCCTCATTGTAAAAACTGTTGTGTTTACAGCTGTGACAATAAGTTCTTATGAGTATCAGCTTAACATTGTTTTTTCCAAATTATGCACAGTACACAGTATAGACTCATTACTTTTCATGACATTCTTAAATGAATGATCTAAGGTTGCACACCAGCCTGTTTTTGTAGGTTTTGTAAACTTTAACATTTTCAAGTCCATAAACTTGATGCTAACAAATTGTGATTGGTTGCTTTGCATGTCAATCAGCAGCCAATTGGGTGGTCCTTGGTGAATAAAAGCTTCTATGGAGTCCATTTTGTGGCACAGAGATAGATAGACAGTCATACATACAGACAGATAGAGTTCCCAGAGTGCAACAAAAGGTTGTGTGTGTGAATATCAGGTTGAGTATTGTATCAGTTTTGCAAGGATGCTTCTCCAAGCAACCTAGAGCCTCAGTTTCATCATCAACTCTCCTTAGGTGTTTTTTCCTTCAAACTGCTACAATTGACATTATTCATCTATGAAGGTTAGACCACAGTGAATGAAGAGTACCAGGCTGTAGGCCACTGTGGTCTTCCTGAATTTAAACCTTCTTTAATATCAAGCACTTCAGCTTCGGAGCACAAGTTGCGGGTTATGGTATGTTATAGCTGTAACATAAATGCTAAGGTTATGTAAATAGGCTTGATTAAATACATTATCAATCTCGTAGTTACAGCTCATTAAAGTAATTTGTATGGCAGATACTCCTGATGCAAAAAAAAAAAATGAAAAATTTACTTCATTCATTTAGTGAGGTATGACAGCACAAGGCCATGACCAAGGCCGGGAACAGAAAAACACTAGGTGACTTACATATATCGTGGAAGTTTTGAGGTTTGAGAGATTTAAAGTATAAAGTATCACACTGGTAGACACGGGCAAGACTAAAAAAGGTTTCACAATTTAATGTGCTTAGCTGCTCAGCAGGACCCAACACTCCGCATATAGCATGAGAGTTGAAGGGCCACCATCATTGATTACATCAAGGTTTTATAGCCAGAACTCAAGTAAACAAGATATGTAAAAGCAAAAACCTCATCAATCATTGGCTCAAAATCACCGCATGCTCGTCTCCTGATCAAGCTAATCTGGACCAGTCCAGGGTCCGCTAGAAGGCCTACTAGAAGATTTACTTTGAAGTTGTTTGTCTAATTCCCGACAACTCGTCTCCAGTCCCTACTGCCCTTGTCATAATCTTAAGAAAACAACCGACAACAATGTCAGTCTCTAGTTACTACAGATACAAGGTAAAAGCATAGAAGGACAAAGCCTTATAAACATCTTTAGATTAGAAATTTCCACCACATGTACACACACATGTTTAATTTTTTGAGACGTTAAGGTTTCATATTTGATTTAATGTAAAAATATCCTTCTTGTTTGGGCTATACACACTTTAGTTTTATCTTAAAATAATCAAATTATACACATACTAATAGTTCCACTGCACTCTGGTAATGAGCTACACATTATCTTCATCGTTCTCTCATCAGCTCGTGGTGGGAACTTCTCCATACACAATGATTAAATGGGAAATACATATTTTTGCCACTCAATTGGTTCGTATATGGTACTCTGATACTTGCTGTTTGTCGAGTAGAGGTAGAGTATATATGTGCTTTAGTAAAATACTGTAGCATGGGAAATGGAGGATGGAATAGGTTTAATAACTCTCTATGAAGGCCATTTGTTTTTTGTGTGCATTGGCTCCGTCAGTGATATCATTTTGGACTTAGTGTATGTCTTTTTAGATAGCTTTACAGCCAAGCTTATTTACCAGATGTGCTGCTTCTTTCTCTTTATCCAACTTTGATGTGATAAATTCTCTACCACCTCCTTATAAAAAGTAAATAGTCTTCTTTTCACCAAATAGAGAATTTATTTCTCCCTTTTGGCCTCTGTGGCATTTTCCTGATGATAAAAAGTAGTTTAATGCTTTTTCAGCAGCTATTACCGAGCCACTGATGCTAATAAGTTGTCAGATGAGCTTTCACGATGTTTATTTGCAGAGTGAATTACCACTGTAGCAGGTCAAAGGCTCTTGCCGAACGACATTGCATTTACATCAAACGTCACCAGTTTGTGTATGTATGTGTGGGTGATGCAGAGAGCACACTTGGGTGTTTGCAAGGTTTAAAGTGCTATCAGATTTATGAAAATGTTACATATTTCTCTTGCTTTTTTTTTTTCAGGGCACAGTTATAGTGTATTGCTTTGTTTTGTTCGTATGGCAGTATAGCAAATATTATATTATATACAGTAATATAACATATTAACTGGTTCAGAGAGTGATCATTGTGATGTTTGTTGCATAATTTAACACTAACCTTTGTGCTGTTTGGGCCTTTGCTTGGTTTTGATGAGTAGATGTGTGTCTTATGTCTTTCTGTTGTGTCTTGTCCATAGGAGTGAGGTGCACCACATTCAAAAGGAGCTGCTTAAGGAACGAGCAAGATATAAAAGCTTGCAAGAAGAGCTCGAAAATCCCATGAATGTTCATCGCTGGAGAAGACTGGAGGTGTGTACTTTATGTTGGTATAAAGCCCTGTTCAGATTGGGCTGCTTGGAGTATTTCAGGGAGTGGAGTCCTGAGATTAAATTATCTTTTACCATGTATAAAAATATTACAGGTTATATACATCCTGTCTGAACTAACAGGTTCCTATGGATTCCTAATTTCAGTTTGGAGGGACTTTAGTTATTTGTCTTTTCTATCATCTCTTGCAAAACCAAAATAAGACCATAACAGTAAAATATAGATGACATTTAAAAGACTTATCAACATACTTAAACTACACTTACAGATATAAATTTATCAAATTCCATTTGATCAAATAAAGCCTAAATACATGATTTGGTCACATGACCTACTAATACATCACATCCACAAACCCTTCAAGCCCCATTACTTAACATTTGTTTTTGTCCCGTCTACATAATATATAGCTTTATGGATTCTGGGTCTAACAATTCACAAAATTATATCAGCGAACCAGTTTCTACTGGGAGGCAATCATGAGTAAATTGAGGAGGCAATCATGTGTAAATCAATAAAGGTGTCTTTGTATAGGCTAACACAACATTTATGCTTTACTAATGATGCAAAGTTAACAAATGTAACATCTTATGTCACATTTTCTATCCATTTCTTTCTCATTTTTTCTCTAGGAGTAGGAGGCATGACCTCCTACAACTTAATTGCCTGGCTCAGAATACAGGACAAATGACTAACTAATATGGGGGCAGACTGGATCCTCCGTTTTCCTAATTTCAGCCTAGTCTTGAACTTTTTTTAATGATCCATCCATCCATCCATTTTCTACCGCTTATCCGGAGCCGGGTCGCGGGGGCAGCAGTCTAAGCAGGGACGCCCAGACTTCCTTCTCCCCAGACACTTCCTCCAGCTCTTCCGGGGGAATACCGAGGCGTTCCCAGGCCAGCCGAGAGACATAGTCCCTCCAGCGTGTCCTAGGTCTTCCCCGGGGCCTCCTCCCGGTTGGACATGCCCGGAACACCTCCCCAGGGAGGCGTCCAGGAGGCATCCGAAACAGATGCCCGAGCCACCTTAGCTGACTCCTCTCGATGTGGAGGAGCAGCGGCTCTACTCTGAGCTCCTCCCGGGTGACCGAGCTCCTCACCTTGTCTCTAAGGGAGCGCCCAGCCACCCTGCGGAGGAAACTCATTTCAGCCGCCTGTATCCGGGATCTTGTCCTTTCGGTCATGACCCAAAGCTCATGACCATAGGTGAGGGTAGGAACGTAGATCGACTGGTAAATAGAGAGCTTCGCCTTGCGGCTCAGCTCTTTCTTCACCACAACAGACCGGTACATCGACCGCATCACTGCAGAAGATGCACCGATCCGCCTGTCGATCTCCCGCTCCATCCTTCCCTCACTCGTGAACAAGACCCCAAGATACTTAAACTCCTCCACCTGAGGCAGGAGCTCCCCACCAACCTGAAGGGGGCAAGCCACCCTTTTCCGGTTGAGAACCATGGCCTCGGACTTGGAGGTGCTGATTCTCATCCCCGCCGCTTCACACTCGGCTGCAAACCGTCCCAGTGCACGCTGAAGGTCCTGATTTGAGGAAGCCAACAGGACAACATCATCTGCAAAAAGCATAGACGAAATCCTGTGGTCCCCAAACCGGACTCCCTCCGGCCCCCGACTGCGCCTAGAAATCCTGTCCATATAGATAATGAACAGGACCGGTGACAAAGGGCAGCCCTGCCGGAGTCCAACATGCACCGGGAACAAGTCTGACTTACTGCCGGCAATGCGAACCAAACTCCTGCTCCGGTCATATAGGGACCGGACAGCCCTTAGCAGAGGGCCCCGGACCCCATACTCCCAGAGCACCCCCCACAGGTCACCACGAGGGACACAGTCGAATGCCTTCTCCAGATCCACAAAGCACATGTGGACTGGTTGGGCAAACTCCCATGAACCCTCCAGCAACCTGGCGAGGGTATAGAGATGGTCCAGTGTTCCACGACCGGGACAAAACCCGCATTGTTCCTCCTGAATCTGAGGTTGGACTATCGGCCGAATTCTCCTCTCCAGTACCCTGGCATAGACTTTTCCGGGGAGGCTGAGTAGTGTGATCCCCCTGTAGTTGGAACACACCCTCCGGTCCCCCTTCTTAAACAGAGGGACCACCACCCCAGTCTGCCAGTCCAGAGGCACTGTCCCCAGCCTCCATGCGACGTTGCAGAGGCGTGTCAACCAAGACAGCCCCACAACATCCAGAGACTTGAGGTACTCAGGGCGGATCTCATCCACCCCCGGTGCCTTGCCACTGAGGAGCTTCTCAACTACCTCAGTGACCTCAGCTTGGGGATCGACGAGTCCACAACTGAGCCCTCGGCCTCTGCTTCCTCAATGGAAGACATGTCGGTGGGGTTGAGGAGAACCTCGAAGTACTCCTTCCACCGTCCGAGGTTGTCCCCAGTCGAAGTCAGCAGATTCCCACTCCCACTGTAAACAGTGTGAGCAGGGCACTGCTTCCCCTCCTGAGGCGCCGGACGGTTTGCCAGAATTTCTTCGAGGCCAACCGATAGTCCTTCTCCATGGCCTCACCAAACTCCTCCCAGACCCGAGTTTTTGCCTCCGCAACCACCCAGGCTGAAGCTCGCTTAGCCCTCCGGTACCTATCAGCTGCCTCCGGAGTCCCCCGAGCCAACCAGGCTTGATAGGACTCCTTCTTCAGCTTGACGGCATCCCTTACTTCCGGGGTCCACCACCGGGTTCGGGGATTGCCGCCACGACAGGCACCGGAGACCTTACGGCCACAGCTCCGAGTGGCTGCGTCGACAATGGAGGTGGAGAACATGGTCCACTCGGACTCGATGTCTCCAACCTCCCTCGGGATCTGGTTGAAGCTCTGCCGGAGGTGGGAGTTGAAGTTCTCTCTGACTGGAGACTCTGTCAAACGTTCCCAGCAGACCCTCACAGTACGTTTGGGTCTGCCAAGTCTGTCCAACTTCCTCCCCCGCCATCGGATCCAACTCACCACCAGGTGGTGATCAGTTGACAGCTCCGCCCCTCTCTTCACCCGAGTGTCCAAGACATACGGCCGGAGGTCAGATGAAACAACCACAAAGTCGATCATCGACCTCCGACCTAGGGTGTCCTGGTACCATGTGTACTGATGAACACCCTTATGCTTGAACATGGTGTTCGTTATGGACAAACTGTGACTAGCACAGAAGTCCAATAACAGAACACCACTCGGGTTCAGGTCGGGGGGGGCCGTTCCTCCCAATCACGCCCCTCCAGGTGTCACTGTCGCTGCCCACATGAGCGTTGAAGTCCCCCAGTAGAACGATGGAGTCCCCGGTTGGAGCACTTTCCAGCACCCCTTCCAGAGACGCCAAGAAGGTCGGGTACTCTACACTGCCATTTGGCCCGTAAGCACAAATAACAGTGAGAGACCTATCCCCGACCCGCAGGCGCAGGGAAACGACCCTCTCGTTCACCGGGGTGAACTCCAACACATGGTTGCTGAGCAGGGGGGCTATGAGCAAGCCCACACCAGCCCGCCGCCTCTCACCGCGGGCAACTCCAGAGTAGTAGAGAGTCCAGCCTCTCTCAAGGAGTTGGGTTCCAGAGCCCAAGCTGTGCGTGGAGGCGAGCCCAACTATCTCTAGTCGGTATCTCTCAACCTCCCGCACCAGCTCAGGCTCCTTTCCCCCCAGCGAGGTGACATTCCATGTCCCTAGAGCCAGATTCCGTGTCCGGGGATTGGGTCGCCGAGGCCCCCGCCTTCGACTGCCACCCAATCCACATTGCACCAGCCCCTTACGGTCCCTCCTGCAGGTGGTGGGCCCACAGGAGATTGGCCCCACGTCGCTCCTTCGGGCTGAGCCCGGCCGGGCCCCGTGGGGTAAGACCCGGCCACCAGGCGCTCGCATGCGAGCCCCAACCCCGGGCCTGGCTCCAGAGTGGGGCCCGGTTGCGCCATACCGGGCGACGTCACGGACCTTGTTATTAAACTACTCATAAGGGGTATTTGAACCGCTCTTGGTCTGGCCTGTCACCCAGGACCTGTTTGCCTTGGGAGACCCTACCAGGGGCAGAAAGCCCCAGACAACATAGCTCCTAGGATCATTCAGGCACGCAAACCCCTCCACCACAATAAGGTGGCGGTTCGAGGAGGGGTTTAATGATCCTGTTTAGGATAATGTAATGGTTCAGATTATTTTAAATAGTAAATTAATTTTATAAATGGAATATTCATTTGATTTTAAATTAAAAATTCTTTTAAAAATAGACCTTTTAAAGAATCAAATAGATTCTAATGAGCAAGCCAGTGGTGACAGTTGCAAGAAAAACTCCCCGAGAAGGCATGAGGAAGAAACCTTAAGTAGAACCAACACTCACAATGGAACATCACATCTTCTGGGTGACACCAGATAGTGCCATTATAAATCATGACAATATACTGTTGTAGGAATATAAATACAATCATTATAGTCCTGGAGTGCTGAAAGCATAAATAGGAAGCTGGGGATGAATCATTTATGATTGCAGCAGCATTTCTCAAATGCAAACATAATTAATAGCATATACAACAAATCATTATTCAGGGAGGAGTAGATTGAGACTGTGTCTCATATAAATTGTAACTCAATTTAGATGTTATACTTCTAACATTTATAAACTAAAATACTTGAATGTAATTCATAAGTACCGTATTTTCCGCACCATAAGGCCCACCTAAGAGCCTTAAATTTTCCCAAAAATCGGCCGTGGGCCTGATAATCCGGTGCGCCTTGTGTGCGCACTGAGTTCCAAAAATCTGTAAAAATGTTGTTGTGCAACTTTGGTAAGCACTTCGCTTGATTGACTGTCGGACGATTTCCCGCGGACATAGGGATGTAATAAGTCCACTACGTACGCTGGCAGCGATAAACCAATCAGGGAACATTACGTAATACGTACAGTACGTACACTTACCAGAAAAACACCGTTTGTTTGGGACCCCCGAAAATGGCACCAGTGAAGAGACATGCTTATGAGGCACAATTCAAACTACAGGCTATCAGTTACGCAGTTGTAAATGGGAATACAGCAGCTGTGAAAAAATTCAACATCAGTGAATCTATGGTTCGGAAGTGGAGGAAGCAAGAAAATGAACTGCGCCAAGTTAAGAAGACGAAACAGAGTTTCCGTGGGAACAAAGCGAGGTGGCCGGGTCAAGCGTGGGCTAAGGTATCTGCTTTAAAATGTTGTCCAAGCTTTCACGAAACCGGTATCATTGTTGAACAGCCACCTGACAACGAGACTTTGATGGATTTGTGGGAGAAGATTAAAAAAAAATAGTGTGTGTGTCTTGTTAAATAGTAGAATAAAGTTCAAGTAAACTCACTTTCAGTTCCGTTATCTTTTTTTTTGTAGACCGTATGTTTTAGCACGCGCCTTATAATACGGTGCGCTTAATGCAGTGTTACTCATTGCACGGCTTGCGAGCCTCCTGTGGCTCGCCAAGCTTTAATATGCGGCTCGCATGGCAGTAAATAATACAATGATATGATCATGTGGTTAAAATTTATTTTTCATTTAAATAACATTAAAAACAATTAGGGAAGCATAGAAAAACGAATGTGCTCTATTACAAATAATATATTTATATATTATTTGACTCACTCACTGCGTTCTGCGCAATAGCCAGTTTTTGGCAGCCTGCCAGAAGCTAGTTTGTGTTTCCTGCTAGTTAACAACTTGTGTTTACTGTACACATGGACTAAAAAAAAAATGGATCGATTTCTTATCAAACAATCCCGCTGTCATGCACGTGAAACAGGTTAGATCCAAATGCTGGTTTATTAGGCGATATCCAAAACAGGCAAGGGTCAAACAGACAAACAACAACATCAAAGGAAATCCGAAACAGTAGTCAATAATCCAGGCGTAGGTCAGGGCAGGTAGCAAACATTCATAAACACAAAAAACAAGCAGGGTCAAAACAACGCAATAGACGGAACCGATAATACGCTCAGAATGCCAACAAGGCTGACAATACTTCACGCCATCAGAGAGTTCTGAGTGAGCTTAAATAGACCAGGTGATTACGAACAGGAAACAGGTGTGCTGAGTTGGTGGTGCAATGGATTGTAGGAAATAGAGTCCTGATGATAAAGTGCAGCAAATCCTCTGCAGGCCAGCAGAGGGAGCCCTCATGGCTCTCATAACACCCGTGCACAAAATGAACAGCAACAAAGCAATGTGACAGTGACAAAAGAAGTAACTGATGAGGAGCATGCCTCATCCGCAACTCGAGAGGAAGACGGAGACGGAGGTTGTGGAGAGATGAGCATAGAAAGATAGCATACAAGATGAGCATAGAAAATTTCAAGAAAAGTGGACAGATGAATTTTTATTTGTCCTTCACGGATCGAACCCTTGACAGGTGCATAATAAAGAATGATTTTTAAGTAATTATTGTATTGCAATATTGTACATTGTATTTAAGCAGATAAGCTATTTAAGACTGAATAACTTGGCATACTTTGCGGTGAAAGTGGCTCTCCTATTGACTTTGTCCTATCAGTGTGGCTCACATGAAGACCACTGACTTAATGTATGGATTAAGTACAGAAATAGACCCCATAATTGAGACTGTGCCTTATAATCCAGTGCGCCATATAGCGCGGAAAATATGGTAATTAAGGAAGAAGTCACAAGCACAGAACTGTCTGTGGAAGATTGTTTTAATTATTTGAATAATAGCAAGATATACAATTAACAATTTTTATTTATTTATTTATTTAGTTAGTTAGTTATTTTCTGTAGGGACATTGATGATTAAAAGCTAGCCATTAAATCTTATAGTATGGCTCAGGCAGGCATTATAACATACAATTTATTGCTGAATGACATAAATTGCATCATACTCTCATGCATCAGATCATTTCATCAGATTGTTGATCATAAATAAAGACACCTAGTCTTGCTATTAGTGTCCCTTAGCCTAAATACATGTTCTTAGTTCTCTTCTGATAGTTGAAAACATCAGACATTTATCTCACAGCTCCTGAGAAACTGAGGTTATGGAAAATGGCCTTAAAGGCACCACATTTAAGGGCAGAGTATTAGACTCTTTCATTCTGTCTCCTTGGCTCTTTTTTGATTCCTTTTCTATAATTGTCTCTCTTTTCCTTTTCCCCCTCTAAATGGTTTCCCTGCAGGGGAGTGACCCATGCACCTTTGAGCTGATCCAGAAGACTCAATCTCTTCAGCAGCACCTGATGGACCAAACCAAAATGGTAGCGAAGAAAGAGTTTCTGCTCAAGGTAAACATCCTGCTTTCATTCTTAACCCATTACAATCTGTCACGTCCAATTGGCTGCTGATGACTCATCAAGCACTTGTGGGGTCGGGTCACTCAGAGAATCGATTTGCGAAGGCCTTGCGAAGAGTCTCTCTGTCACAAGCTTTCTAAAGAAGAACATCTTTATTAAACACTCAGTTTCTATTCACTACTTAGGAATATGTCATCTTGAACCAGGCAAATTCTTTTGGTTTTATACAATCTTATACAGTGTATTTTTAACAAAAAAATTAATTATGACCATTTGATCATGGTCATCCTTGTTTGTCCTTGTTTTTAATATTGAACAGTTTCCATTTTTGATTGATTCCTACTGTGACATCTGTGAATATGCTATTAATACTCAGATAAAAGCTGAAGTTATGCCAAAGCTGAGCTTATGTGAAAGCATAATGGCATAATGAAATGTAACTCTGCCAATTGATCATAGCTTAAGCATTCTAAACAGGAACTGGATCAAGCTTTTGTTGATTTTTTATTCTTCCATTTGTCTTTGATAACCACAAAACTGTAAGTTTCTTTAAGGAAAATCCAAAAGATGTAAATTCATTATTGACTAACGCGTACAGACCACAGTGTCCACTACACTTACGAGAAAACATGCTGGTCTTAAGATGTAACAGTGAAAAGTATAAAGTCTATAACATGAAATATATACAGCTGCAATACAGCAAAGTCAGCTAGCTAAGCTATAGTTGTTGATATTGTTTACTTTGAAATAGAGGGAAACATGGAGTGGAACCAATTTTTTGCAAGGTACAGTAAACTTATACTAAGCTATTGTTATATTCTACAGCTGTGAAAGCAGCATGTCAGTGTTCTCTAGGTTTTTACAAGCACTTCTCAAAAGAATAGGGAAGGTAATAGAATTATAAAGCACAAGTTTAAATGGAATGTGCAGCTCTTATGTGTCTTCACTTTAGAGAATAACTTAGCATTTGAACATAAAATAATCTGAGGTAGGTCTAATCTCTATTTTGCACTTTTGGACATTATTTTAATTGATTTTAAAATTATAATCTCACCATGATAGTTAGAGTGTCTTTTTTTAAACTTTACAATTTTATTATTTAGACAATTTATTTATCATATCTAAAATGTGCATGGTTTATGTTTCAGAAATTCGTTAAGTATAGGGCTTTTGAGTGTAGTTAGAAAGGAGTTTTAATCCTATTATGATACATCTTGATTTATAGTTTGAGCGTGTGGTAGCCTAGTGGTTGAGATGTTGGGCTACCAATCGGAAGGTTGTGAGTTCGATCCCAGGTCCACCAAGCTGCCACCTTTGGGCCCGTGAGTAAGGCCCTTATCCCTCAATAGCTCGATTGTCTAAAAAAAACAAAACAAGATAATGTAAGTTGCTCTGGATAAGGGCGTCTGCCAAATGCTGGTAATCTAAAGTAAATGTAGCTTTTTTGCCTGTCTCTACTGTTTAGAGAGTCGCTGGACACGGTACTGAACTGGTGTGGGTCGGTTGGTACCCAGTCAGGGAAAAGGCGCTTCAGTTTTTTACCCTGTACCTTTAAGCTAATCTGAGCTGTGGTGTTGTGACCTTGACTGCCCACTTGGTAATACAGGGGTGTATGTCAAACCAGTAGAACCAGGTGAAGGGTAAGGGACAACTGGTTAGGTAATATCTGATGTCCTCTTAAGGCCTCATACTCCATTGGCACAAACCCTGCTTTGTAGAAGACAATGTAAAATTAGCTCCAGTGTTCAGGTGTTTGAACCTAGGGCTCTGGACTGAGCCTGGTGGTAATTTAATTTGTTGTCTTGGGACTTAAGTGCAGTGCTAAGAACCAAGGTTCAAGTCATTCACCCTGGCTATCCATTGCAGCTAAGCTGGCCTACTGTACAGTAAGGAGAAAGAGTGCCTTAATATATTATGTCCATGGTTCTGAGAGAGCCTGTCATTCTACTCTGCTCTGCAGGAGATGAGGTTTGATTGATGAATACACCCAGCTGTTATTAACCCATTGTTTATGAACAGAGAACACCTAGCTCTGTGTTTGATGTTTCTATTTACAAGATTAATCTATGAGCTTATTCAACTCCTCGAGCATTTTTTGGAGCACAACACATCTTCTCATAGGATATAGCAACACACATGCAGCTTCTAGCTAGTTACCCCATCATACAACATTTACCACCTGAGAAGTGTGAGGGCTTTCATATGATTCCTCCACAGCATTCTTTTTGAATTGCTGCTCATTCTACGTTACAGGGCAGCTGGACACACTCAAAGGAAAGCATGAGCAGACCACAATTAGTTAGTGTCCTTCTGGTAGACAGGAGTGGGAGTAATGCCATCCATCCCACCCACACAGCATGGACAGTTATGCTTTCTTTGACTCCAGGCCATAGTTGGCTGTGGAATCACTGGGATTCAATCTGTATAGAATGAATAGTTGTGTTGTACCACTGTGGGGTCATTGCTACCCTTCTTGAGTGAAAGCCTGAGAGGATTATTCTGAAACTCCTTATTGATGGCATATGCATTTCTTGTAGTTGCTGTCCGTGGGGCTTGGTTGGTTTCTGGCAACTTGCATATTGTTAAACCACAGGGACTGTGGTACCTAGCATTGTGGACTCCTCCTCCTTCTTAAGCACAGTGAGCAGCTTCGAGTGCATGAAAATGAGAAAGCCAATCTGTTGGAAGATTTAAAATATTCATATAGTGTCATGAACCACCTGGGTTATGCCCTTCACCTTAGGCATCCTCTGCAGGGGAGCATGGAAAAAGGTACTATGGTACTATTCGAGGTCCTTCATAGATAATCTTTAGGGCCTTAACCGATGACTGATGCACATCAGCAACTGCTCTTCAACCCCCTTTTTTGTGAAAGGACTACTATACAGCTTTTATAGATAGATCCATCTGCAAAATCAGTTACTAGTTTAAGACAATGTCAATAAGAAGTCAGCTCTTCATGAGGAGCTACATCAATCATTTACTGTTGAACATCAACCATTAAACAAAAAGGCTTAAAAATGTGTTTCTAAGACAAACCTAAATACTAGAGCTGGTTTCTACATACATGGATATATTTCGATGTGCTACTTCAGAAAATGGAGTTGAGAAAGTGTAAGCGCATGTATGCCAGGAAGGAGGGTGACAAAGAACAGGATCTGAAAAGTGAATGATACATGACCATATGATTAAAATACTCAAAAGTTTTAGTCATTGCCAGGAAGTCAAGAAAGACGGCGTGCCAGAGCCCATTCCAATTTACTATTATTTGTATGGTCATGCTTAATTTGCTGTAGGCATATGTGTATGATTCAGTGATGCATGGAGGCTGTCTGATAATAGCTGTCACTCTGATGCTGTTATGTTTGACAAGCATGACAAGCAATGTCTCTGATATGCTATATTAGTCCAATAATTGTCTCTAGTCTGAAATTATATCTACAGTTCTGGGGTGGGATTTCTTTGGAGCTGACAAGTATTGAATTACAGTGTTATCTGTATTCATAGAAATATATTGCCTCAATTGGTTTATTTGACACTTAAATTCCAGCTGTGCCGCTTACCTGGGGATTTTCTGAATACATTTGACTTAGTTAAATGACAAGTGCTTGTCCAAATATCTTTAGTATTGACAAGTGCTCACTGTTAACCTTGTGGTTGGCTAAACTGCATGTCAATATTAAAGGGTCACAAACTTTTTTGACATTAGAGAAAAGACAATTATGACCACATCGGTCGGTCGGTCGGTTGGTCATCATTTTCCAATTTGCCAGCAGTTACATTTTTCATATATTAAATGACACCTAACGCTAACTTTATCTACACCTTTATCAGATATATCATTTAACCAGTCTTCAGTGGTTTGACTAACATAGAAATAAAAATAAACAGAGAAACCTTTCATTTTATATACAGAATCTGTTCTTTAATTTGTTTATGTGAAAACATTATTTATTAATGTTTGGCATGAAGCTTCTTATAAGTACAGAAAATCTCTACAATATAAGAATAAAATATAGCCTAGATGGAACTGTAATATTTTTTGATATATTAAATAGAAAGCCATGCCAGGCTGTCTGCTTCACCATCAGTCCTCTGAAGAGTTCATTTAATGGAGTATGTTTGCACAGAAAACACTCTCGTGCATACTTAATGTAAGAATATTCATAGCTGAAATTAGGGTTTTAATATCCATCTGATGGAGCTGGGGAGCATTTAATGTAGATTTGTACCTTATTAACACACAATTATTTAACACTTTTTTGTGAATGTACAGTATTTGTACAGTACAGTCTGTGTTTTGTGTGTGTGTAGGAGAAGGAGAAGGAGTGTATTGAAATGAAGCACAAATTAGCTCGTATGCCCGGTCCAGAGGCAGCCAAACAACTCAGGAAAACTCAGCAAACACTGAAGGAAAAGAACAAACAGCTCATGGTAGGTTTGAGTCTCTCTTTCTTGTACTTCCTCTCCTTTTTTTCTTCTTTGTCTCTCCCTTCTGCATGATTTACTCTTTCACTATTAAAGGAATAACCAGTCCACTCTGAGCTGCACTCCCCCTCATGCTCCCACCTCAAAACGTCGGGCTTTTATCAGATCATAAATCATTTTCCCACTTTTTCCCCCTCTCTGTGCTCACCCCTCATTCTCTCTATCATGGGAATGAATAATTAGTTACCCTTCTGCCTAATTAAGATCTCCTGTGCCTGGTCACAAATGGCTAGAACTAACATCGTCTGGGATTTTCTGTTGCGACTGTAGCTTTTTGGTTGACCTAATTCCTTCATCACAAAAAAAGAAACCTGGATGCAACAATCTCCTTTCACTAATCTGTAGGTTCTGAAAGACAGATAATCACAAATGTTATATGAGAAACCAACAGAGAACCACAGGGTTGATGGCCTCTTAGAGCAAATCTTAACTGATATTAAGATACAGTAAGAACAGTAACAAATGTAACAATCACTCAGGATATTGGAACAGGTAAGATAGACGGGAGATAAGGGGTAAATGCTTTGCAGCACCACACAGGTACATACTGTAAGTATTGTTTTCTATTGATTTCTAGTTGTTCTCATAAATTAAGCCTCATTTCTAATTTCTTTGCTGCAGTTAGAGCTTTCAGTTCACCTTAAAACACAGTATTGTTACAACCTTCTTGTTTTGGCTAAAACACCTTTTTTTAGTAGTAAATCATTTACTACTAAAAAAACATCTTTATAGTAAATGAAACTAAATGTAATTACCTAATATTACACACACTAATATTTCCTGTTTTTGATATACATGAGTGTGTGTTTGAAAAGTTTATTCACATGTGTCTATTTTTCTTAAGGCCAGACTTTATGTGTTAACTTTATAGCACTGCTCATGGATCAGTTTTCCTCCTATGGTTTTTTGTAAGTGGTCAAACGAAATCTGGTTCAGCAAATTTGTTCAGAGAATGAGCCCAGGAGTCCAATTCAGTCCCATTCAGAAGTGCTGCTGCAGGCTCAGCTTTACGCTTTGCGGCGAGATTTTTATGGCTATGGCTAAATCTGATCTTACATCAGCACTCTTGCTCTGAGCTCCATTATGAGCGCAGGCCTGTTTATTTACCAGCTGAATGCTGAGGCTCCTAAATAAACCTGTTAAATGAAACTTGCTGAATTAGTCCACCTTCTTTTTCTTTTTGTAATAAGAAGAGGCGCTTTGCATCACAGAAACCTATTCAATTCTGCAGATACTTGACAGATCCCTCGGCTAGACAACACATTTGGGACCTTTTCTGCTTTTTTTCTTTTCAACCTGCCTTTGTCTCAGTCATTAAACATTATATACAGTACACAAAAACGCTCAAACACACACAAACACACTTTCAGTCCCTCCCCTCTTCTTTCCTCTGTATCTTTCCATTTTTCCTTTTCACTTTTCAACTGAAAGTTTTAATTTTGATAGACAGCACAGACTTAAACAGGAAATGAGAAACAGAAACCTGATGATTGCCAGAGTCCACTCAATGTAGCAGCTGGAAATTGCTAAAATGATTCAGAGAGACAACTGAACAGAACTGACTGCTACATCTACTGTATTTTTGTTAAATGACCTTATACTAGCTGTACTCCATCATAATGCAAGGTCCCCATTAACAACTTATATGATTGGTCAAAATGTACTAGTATAATAAAAGTACAAATATTTATGAACATAGAGCTCACCTGCAGTGAGGGGAAATAAGCAGTGTTGTAATGTAACGGAGTACAAATACTTTGTTACTGTACTTAAGTAGAAATTTCACGTATCTGTACTTTACTTCGCTATTTAAATTTATGTCAACTTTCACTTTTACTGCACTACATTTCCTAGATAAAATGTAAACTTTTACTCCGCTATATTTCCATTAAGCATCTTTGTTACTCGTTACTACAAAATAAAATCAGAAGAAACGTGTGCGACTGCAATAAGGGAGGTTTGGCGAATCACTGCTCCTAGATTGCATTACGCTCCACACGCTCTATTTCAGCGTAATGTTGCCAAAGGAGGACGAAGCACAACTGAAACCACCATGGAAGCACCTACTGGATGACCTCTCGTTATCGTAGACGACCACCCTGATGATAGTGGTTAACTCGGTGAACAGGGTGAAGAAGATAACGTTATACACCCGTGGCCGTATTTGCAAGTAATGTTTCTGTACATTGGAATGAAAGATTCTTCCTACCGGATGAAGTGCCTCTTATGCCTACCGAAAATCACTGAAATTTTACTTTTTACTTTTACTTCAAATACTTAAGTACATTAAATATCAGAAAATTACTTTTGATACCTAAGTACAGTATATCCCTGCTAAAAAAACAGCATTGCTGGTCCAGCATAAGGTATGTTTTGCATGCTGGGACCAGCTTGGGATGGTGGCATGCTGGTCCAGCATGAGGTGCTGGTTGCTGGTGTGCTGGCCGACCAGCCTGGGATGGTGGTATGCTGGTCCAGCATTAGGTGCTGGTTGCTGGTGTGCTGGCTGACCAGCCTGGGATGGTGGTATGCTGGTCCAGCATTAGGTGCTGGTGTGCTGGCCGACCAGCCTGGGATGCTGGTGTGCTGGCCGACCAGCCTGGGATGCTGGTGTGCTGGTCAACATATGTTGTCTTTTGGATGCTAGTATAATCCCAGCAAGACCACAACAAACCCATTTGTTACATATCACATTTCAGTGCATATTCATAGTTAAATAAAGACCAAGACAATTTTCTAGAGAATTGTAATTCACTTTTTAATAAAGAAAAAACATTCTGGATATTCCTATCATTTACATGGCTTTCTTTATATATATATTTATATTTATATATATAAATATAAATATAAACTTATATATATTTATATATATATAAGTTTGTTTAAAATATTTATTGGACAATGACATTTGCCATCACACTGTAATTTACACACGTGCACAAATAACATTACACAATATAACCTTTACAACACACATTTTTGGTCTTAGCCTGCACTCTCCCTTTTTTCGCGAGGAAAAAGTAGTATGTGGTGGCGATGACCATGTATTTTTTAAGAGGTGCTACCCGGAGTCGTTTGCCTTTAGACAACTCCTGCTCAGTCTTCTTTATTCTCTGAAAAATTATAGAAACAAAATAAGAAACAAAACTATATATCACTCATTTGTTTATATTGTGCAGTGAACGAGTTACGATAAAACAGCTACTGCTTAAGTTACATACCTTTAAGCATCAGTATTTGTGCCCTGAAGAAGTCTTGCTTCCATCGTACCCAATAAACCTGAGTTTGGTCAAACATGTCATAGTTAATGTCCTTAATTTCGCTAGTTGAAACAACTGCCATGCAGCAGTCATCCAGGTACTTCACGTATGCAAACATTCTGATTCCCAGTGATCAGCAGATTCGTCGTGTAGAAGCGGAAGCTTTTTTTTACCCCAAAACAAAATCCTAATTAAAGTGGCAAAAACAAGATGATGTGGAACACGTGCACTTATACTAATTTCGACAAACACTGTAAGGTATATAATGTAGTCGAAAGCATTGCGAGATTTATTTTAGGAAAGTGCAGGAACTACGTTTACCTTCGTGAACATAGTTGCTTTAAAGGTTGCATGGCAACGCTGATGCAGGGTAATATCTCTTCACATTACCGCTTTACTAATAAAATAGACAAACAACTTAACTGCTTCTTAATTGAGACAAATGGATTATATATATATATCTTGCAAAAATAAGTATCTTGCAAAAACCATCATTCTGTATGATTTATATGCTGCTTCCCTCATGGAGCTTGGGAAGTCAACATTTGTTGTATTACTATATTTAATTTGTGGAGACACTTTAATCCCTAACGAACGATTTTTTAAATGTTTTTATTCTTTGTTATTCAAAGCTTTTTGAGCTTTGTTATTTCAGTTCTTTATTCAAAAGAGGGAGCAAAAAGAAATAACACACTTATAATTAAATATATTCCAATATATTCTGTTTTAATCTTATATTAATGTGTTACATAGACACATACACAAGCAAAAATAAAGGTTGTTCCCATAAAGCTCATTCCAGCAAGATCATACTGGTTAACCAGCTACACCAGCTCCGTTTTGCTTGATAACACCATGACTATGCTAGCCACCCAGCTATACCAGCACTATACCAGCACTGACCAGCATTATACCAGCACTATACCAGCATGAACCAGTAAAAACCAGCCTGGACCAGCATGGAATTCATGCTGGTATATGCTGGATTTTTCAGCAGGGATATCAGATACTTTAAGACTTTTACTTGAGTAATATTCTAAAAGTGACTTTCACTTCTACCAAAGTCTTTTTCTAGTACGATACTTGTACTTTTACTCAAGTATTGCTTTCTAGTACTTTATACAACACTGGAAATAAGCATTCAGGCAAATTTTGTGTTTGTTATTGCATATACTTTCAGTTCCTACAGTCGATCCACATCAAATTTGCAAACAAGGCCTCATTTGTCAAGCTGAACATGAATAAATTTGAGTGTCAATCATTCATATGAGCATTTACACACACACACACACACACACACACACACACACACACACACACACACAAAGTCCCATGAATTCAAGTCCGACATTAGTGTGTGTTCTGTACGTTTACACAATCAGACTTACTAACGTAAACCTAGACTATTACCTTCAATCTTATAATTTATCAATTTCTACATTTTCATATGAAGATTACTCTATAAGTTCAAATTGCTTATTCATTTTAAATACACACAATTAACTAATTTTACACCTACCGTTTCAAGGCCAAAATGGCATCAAGCCATATTACATGAAAAAGTGATTCATCATTTTTTAGCTTTCCATTCTGTGAACATGGACCAGTTATGGAATTTTGTAAGCATCATCAAAATGTCTTTTTATTTTTGAATGCATAAAAACCAATCAAGTTCTAGATAGAAATTCTGCAAAAAAGCATCCAAAGACAAATTGCTCTTGTTGTCCTTTCCGATTGAAAAGTTCTGAGGGAAATAATTACTGACCAACGAGCTAATGGAAAAAAGCTACATGAACTTAACCATATGGTTTAATGATATACAAGGGTATATTTGATTATCTACATGTTCCTATGGTTCACGGAACCACAATTAATTATCCCCAGCAAGGTAAGATAAGGAAAGTAAGAGAGCTGAACTGACTCTGGTGTGAAGATATACATTTCAACGCAAGACAACGGCCAAAGAGAAGCCTCAAGAAGGCTTTGCATGGTCAAACCAATTTCCTGACTTTATTTATGAAAAATAATTGAAAACGTCCATCAGGGTTAGACAAAAATTAAACAACAATGCTGCAAAAATATCATCCATTCTTACTAGAGACATCAACAATATCAAGTGTTAATGTAGTTTATTGTAAAGAAATTGGTGTGTTGTATTTGGATATCAGAATACCCTTTGGGCTTTTATCTCTTACTTTTATAGTTAAATGAAATTATGTGTTGTCGCTAAGCAGTCAAAAGTAATGCAGAATTTAGTTCATCTCACCACTAAAACCCCAAAATTAGTTGTCCCGGAGTAACATTTGATTAAATACCCAATGAACATGCTTGTAAAGACCAAATTACAGTATAATGAATAAACCATTTACAGTAATATTACCATGCTTTGTGGATTGTCCCATTAGTTGTTTGAATTGTCCCTCTTTCGTTTACAGATGCTGTCAGTTGAAGTCAACATGTACAAGTCTCAGGCAATGGAGTACAAGAAAGAGATTGAGCAACTGCACGAAGAGTTAAAGATCGTGAAGAAGAAGTACTTTGCGCAGAAATGCAAGGATCAAAAGTAAGAGTAAGACTAACGAAGCATTAAAGATATAACGCACTTATTCATAGTGACCTTTTCCGTGCGGGTTCATGCTCATACTGTACTTCATGTACAAGTATTCTTGAAATGACATAAACTTCAGGAAAGTAAGGGATATTAAAAAAGAGCTGCACTGAAATTATGGCTATAATTTAATATAAAAAGAGACAAGATTAAGTGGAACTGCAATGCCAGCTGATCTCCATGACTTATCAGCTGTACGTTCACACGGCTCACAAAATGCCAGCAGTAGACCCTTATAAAGCCTAATTAAATTATCACTGATCCTGTTGCCTTTTAGTAGATGGGTGTTAAAGTTAACCTCCAAGAGCCCTTCTGGTGAGTGAGGATTCAATGAGGTGCTGTTTCATTTCCTCTTGATTTATATCACTGGTAAGCATTGCTTGATTAACATCTAGTGGCCGATCAGTCAAACTCTCAGCTTCTATTTCCTGTCCTTACAGTTGCAAGAAAACGCACACATAAAATTCCCTTTAAGTATTAACCTAAACATTATAAGAGCTTATTAGTAATTTGCTCTTTTTAAAATGAATAATATTAATAAACTGAGTAAAATTTTAGCCTGATGTTACTGCTGCTGGAAAGGTGTGGAATCATTTATAGCTTGATAGCTAATATTTTTTTCCTAATAGTTTAAAAAGTAAGCTGTTCTGGCTGAGACAAGGGCTTGATGGTAGTTACTGATACCTTTGCTCTAAGCTATTTGGAAGACCTTGATTTTTTTTTTCACCACCATCACTCACACTGCCATGAGATTTGATTCAGGACGTGCAATTGTTCACTGTACCAAAGGATCGATCTTTTAATTATAGTTTTTCTCACATCAGCTGGTGCAACACTGTTCAAGGTACATCTTCGAGATGTATTTAATCCCTCAAAAATTCAGTCAAGTGAAATGCACCTGTGACTGCTGTAGTTTTTTTTAAATCTTACAGTTACAGTTCAGTGCCTCAGTTGGATATCTAATGCTAAAACACAGAAGCTTTAAAAACACCTAATCTAATCAGACATTGGCAGCTATATTCAGGATGTAACCAGATAACTATATAAGAAACTATAAAAGTAAAATAAGCTAAGAGGAAATTATAATATAATAGATTAACTTACTACAGCATCCTAGATCCTCGACAAAACCTGAAAAATGAATTGAAATACACTATTTACAGAAAGACTTATTCTTTGAAAATGTATTTTATCAGGAATTGATGTGGAGAGCTTCATGTGAGTTACAGGTATACACTGTTAAAGTTAAAACTGACTTATACAGTATGTGTAGGCTTTTACTGAAATTTTTCTAGTGCACAGAAAAAAAGCACACATTATTAATAGAAAACACAAATCTTGATCAATTTACTCAGTGTAAATGATATCGGTTCCACATGTTTGACTGAGTTACATGAACACAGTTTGTTTTTGTGATTCCAACAATATTTTCAAAGCAGCGAATAAAACGAATCTTTCTCACCTGACCTGAGAGTTTAATCCAGCTCACCGATGTCCTGCAATAGTCACGTTACCTTGTTGTGGAAGTTCTGAGGTTAGAGAGATTTAAAGAATAAAGTATAACACTGGTAGACACGGGCAAGAATAAAAAGGTTACACAATCTATTGTGCTCAGCTGAGCAGCAGGACCCAACACTGCACATGTATAATGAGAAATGAAAGGCCACAATCATTGATTACATCAAGATTTTATAGACAGAACTCAAGAAAACAGAAGATATGTAAAAGCAAAACATCATCAATCATTGGCTCAAAATTACCGCATACATCTCCTGACCAAGCTAATCTGACCAGGCCAAGGTCTTCTAGAGGACCTATTGTTTATGGACAACTCGTCCCCAGTCCCTACTGCCCTTGTCATAATCTTAACAAAACCTACTGATGACAATGTCAGTCTCTGGTCATGACGCACACAGGGTACAAGCATTGCAAAGCCTTGTGAACATCTTAAGATTAGAAATTTCCACCACAATTCCCCTCTTTTGTCCCTGGGACAATACACAAAATTTCAATAATCATTAATCTGTAACCAAATCTAGACTCTAAATAATATATGCTATTACTAATAATCAACTACTTGATCCACAGTATTATTAATCATTTGCTTAATCAGTATCACTTAATCAGTTATGAATATATTCTCATATGGCTTAGGCTAAGTTTAATCATGTATATTCACACATCAGCATATCATTTCCCTTGTAAGGTTTTCATGAACGCGTCATAAAATACATGAACTTCAGTGGACAATACGCTGTTTTTGTGGGGACAGAACCCAAACAGAAATACAGTTAAAGGCAAAGCATTAAACATCTCTCTCATTGTATCTTTTCTACAAGTCAAAAGTCTCTACTGTCCGTATTCATCTTTGTCTGTTTTCTGGATCAGTCTGGTCAAATTCAGTGAAATAGTCATCGTCGAATGGAGGAATCCATTCTGTAACTTCTAGTTGATTCCATACCTGAGTCATCCAATATTGTGGGAAGATGGAATCAAAGAATTTACTTAGTTTACTTTTTAGTCTATGTTCTGGCGGGGGAAAATCATCATCGGAAACGTCTCTTTTGGGCCGCTTTATGGGTGTGTGTGAGTGAAGTATGACCACACCAGGATACTTAAACCTTGCTAAAGTACATACTCCCCCCAGTTACGGGGTAAGGCCAAATACACATTTTTACCACAGACCCAGTACCAATCGTCAGCCCTGAGTAGTGTTCCGGTGTCAGATGGATGAATAAGTGAACACTCTGCCTGTGGGCAGGTCCCGTCATCCAAATATGGGTAATATAAGTGAGTGCATCTCTGGCTGGCGATATTACCTAATGGTATGTTTCCTGTTCCTACAAAACAGTGTGTGTAGTTTAATTTAGGAGGAGGCTGTGCAATGAATGTGTTAATTCTTGTTTGATTTACCTTGGGTGTTCGTTTCAACACACTCATTAGAGTCCGTAGACATATAGTGGCATTAGTTAGATCAGTCCTCCCAGGTCCTCCATCTTCACACCATAGGGAGGCTGGTGAATTTATCACCAGACTTAAATGGGTACCATTCGGCACTCCATAAGCATCCTGCTTAAACATGCAGTAAGAACTTTTACAGTATTGGGCTATGGTCTTCAGTTCACTACCATTACTTTTCATGGGAATCATTGTGTGTTTGCTTGCAGATGTGGGGACCATTATGCACACATAACAGGACTCATTTGTGATCATGTTTGCAGTGTAGTTGGCGGTTGCCAGTAAGTGTTTTCATACACATCTCTGCGGCTTCTAATAGAAGTTTGATTTTCTGGAGTATTTTCTGAATTCTCTTTTATTAACAGGCAGATCATAAAGATGCCAATGGTCCCTCGGATTCTAGGGTGATAGTTAACAAGGCTCCTCATCTTAACAGGAGCTTCCACCTTGCCTGTTTGAATCGTCCTTTGAAGTCAGACCTGTGTGTGTGTGTGTGTGTGTGTGTGTATGTCAGTCTGGGGTCGTAGTCAGTATGTAATACTGTATAGCCGTCTACTATCGTCTACTATTGAAAGTGTCACATTTACCTCTCTCACTTAGTTTAATTTCATTAACATTTGTGTTCACATTTGTGTGTGTGTGTCGATGTTACTCTTTTCAGATGACGCTGCTTCTTCTCAGTGTTGGAGAGTAGGTGTTATACCGGTGTTTCTTCTGTTTTCTTCTGACTCAGACACTTTATGCTTCGTAGAGAGTCAGTTGGAGCTCACGGGAGAGGTTACTAGCACGTCACCATGTGCCCTGATGCTCCCTTTCGTTCTTCTTAACAGTTGTCAGTTGCTGGTTTCTCCTTTGGCTCAGGGACCCGCTTACAGTGGCTAACGTTAATCCACATCTGCAACCTTCACCGCAGTCTGCGTGGTCAGAAGTACCTGAAATGGTCCCAGCCACCGCCTGGCTCTCCAGCTTTTCCTCCTGAAATCCTTCATCACCACCCAGTCACCTGGTTTGAGATTGTGCAGATCTGTTTGCGTCACCTTGGGCAGTGCTTCCTTCAACTGCTTATGGATTTGAGACAAAATAGAGGACAAGTTTGCACAATAACACACTGGCTTGTGGTTAATCTGGGTGTGTGTCTAGGCTCAATTCCTATATTTGGGGGTCTGCCAAACAGTATCTCAAACGGGCTTAAATTCACTCTCCCCCTGGTTCTTGTTCTCATGTATAATAACACAATTGGGAGGGCCAATCTCTCACTCTACTGCCCCTCCGCTGGCAGGGTGGTATGCACAGTGTTGTCTGAGATCTATACCCAAGTACTCTCCCACCTGTCGAAGTGCTTGGTTTACAAAGGGAGTTCCGTTGTCACTACTGATTTTGTCAGGGATTCCCCAATGAGGGATAATTTCAGACAGGATTGCTTTAGCTACCGCACTTGCATCCTGTTTGGAAGTGGGGAAAGCTTCTTCCCACTTAGAGAACATATCCACTATCACCAGACAGTATTTTTTCCCTTCGCTGGGTGTCAGTTCAATGAAATCCATCTGTAGGTGTTCAAATGGTCGCTGTGGTGGAGGATGGGCGCTTTGGGAGACTTTAACACCTCGGCCAGTATTGTTTGTTGCACACAGTATACACTTTTCACAGAATTTCTGGGAATAGTTAGCAAAGCCCTTAGTGTGCCAGTATCTGGAGACACTGTTATACATCCCCCTTTTGACACATGGTCTTGCCCATGCGCCAATTTAACATAGAATGGAAACAGTTTCTTTGGCAGGAATGGTTTGTCATCTGGGCCGTATCAAACCCCATCTCTTACCACACCTCCTGCTTTCCTCCAAGTGGCTCTCTCTTCCGCTGTAGATTGTGACTGAAGATCTTTGAGATCAGCTGTGGGAGTACATATTTTCAACATACACAAAGTTTCGGCATTCACAGAAATTTTCTGTGCAGCTGATTTTGCTTCACACTTACATACAGCAATGGATTTTGGAAGTTGGATTGCATCCAGGAGCTCAGAAATCAGGCCATTGTGTGTGATCGTTTTACCTGATGAAGTTAGGAAACCTCTGTGTTTCCACAAAGTACCAAAATCATGAACTACTCCAAATGCATACCTACTGTCAGTATAAATAGTGACAGACTTGTCTTTTGCCAACTTGCAAGCTGCTGTTAAAGCAACCAACTAGGCTGCCTGTGCAGAGAGATGCTCTGGTAATGATTCTGCTTTAAGTGTTTCGTGTTGTGTAACTACTGCATACCCCACGCAGTTGCGGCCTGTTTTCTGATCTCTGAAGGCTGATCCATCCACAAAAAGCTCAAGATCTGGATTCTGCAATGGCGTCTCCTGCAAATCAGACCTAGAACTGCAAATGTCATTTACAACTGCAACACAATTGTGTGGTTCTCCATCTGCTTCTGTAGGGAGAAGAGTCACAGGGTTTAGTATAGTACAACGTTTTACTTTCACATTTGGCATGTCAAGCAAAATAGTGTGATATCTCAGCCATCGTGCTGCATCTGGTGTCCAAATCAGTGTACTGTGGGCCTGTAGGCCTTTGACATGAACGAGTGCGCTCAAGGGCGCTTCGAGTACTGCATAGTTGGGAATGAAGGTCCTGCAATAAGAATACATGGCTAAAAATGTTTTTGTGTTAGGCTTTGGGATGTTTTGGATTGCTGCATCTCTGTTCTGCTCAATAGTTTTGCCTTGTTCTGATATCAGATGTCCCAAGAATTTTACTTGTAGTACAAACTGCAGCTTTGATAAACTCACCTTGTGACCTTGTTCCTTTGCTAGATGACAAAGCAACGCAACAGTGTCTTTTTCACATTGGTCTTTGGATGGTGCCGCAATCATGCAGTCGTCCATGTATTGAAGAATTGCTGACCCTGGGGTCAGAGTCAGAGATTCTAGACTGTTCTTATGCGCTTCGTTGTAGATAGTAGGAGATTCTTAATACCCCTGACACAATCTGGTAAAAGTGTACGCTTTTCCATTGAAGGAAAATGCAAACCAAAACTGGCTGTCTGGATGAAGTGTACACTGAAAAAAGCATTAGCTATGTCTACTACAGAAAACCACTTGCTGTCTGGTGGAATCTGAGACAAGATTGTGTAAGGGTTTGGCACATTTGGAACTCTTGAAATTACTGCATCATTCACTACTTGCAAATCTTGGACAAAGCGCCACTCCTCTGGTTCTCCCAGAGGCCTAATTGAGAGGCCTAATTTTTTTCACAGGAAAGATAGGTGTTCTCACTGGAGAGTTTTCACATATCACGATCACACCAGCCTCATGCAGTGAATTAAATACCGGTGTGATACCATTAATGGCCTCTGGCTTTAAGGGGTACTGTGTTTTGCAAGGTCTGTAATCTGATTTAGGTGTTATCTGCACAGGTGCACAATTTTTGATTAGACCTACATCATATTTCCCTGTTGCCCAAAGTTCTCTGGGAACTGCTTGTAATCAGGGGTCTTCCCCAGAAATTTGTGTCATCTGCCACATTGTTTTCAGTACATCTGTGTCTGCCTGTGGCATTATCTCAACTGTTCTGTCAACAAAAGCTACCCAATTCAATGGCATGCAAGCTCTAGTTTTCTCACTGTACAGCACTGTGGGATCTGAACTGGGCTTCCAATCACCAGCTTCAACACACTTTATTGTCCATTTCCCTACAGATGTGGCCTTTAAGAACGCGTGTCTTCTTCCCCGGCATTCGGCAATTCGTGCCACAGCGTACCGCAGCTTTCTGCACTTCTGTTTGGGGGGGCTATCTTAGCAATCACCTTAATGTGTTTCGCTTCACAGAATATCCACCAGGTGGCGCATAAGAACACTGTTTCTCTTAAACACTCAAAGGTTTTTTAAGATTGTGTAATATGTTTATATTATTCATTTACATTTAAAAAATTTAGATTTTTTATTTTACTTCACATTACATCAGAATTGTGAGAAAACATCCACAATAAAATATAATTATAAACACGTATGAACACATATAACTGTTGGCTATGGGATTTTTTAAAGTAACATTTGTTCTACATTTACATTTACAGCATTTGGCAGACGCCCTTATCCAGAGCGACATACATAAGTGCTTAAATCTCTAACATTGAATACATTAATGCTGGCTCACTAAGTTACATACTTAAGATACCATGAGTTTAAAACATTGTTCAAAGTTACAATGAAAGTGTCAAAGGTTGTTTTTTTTTTTTTTTTTTTTTTTTTTTGCTTCAATGCTAGTTGAAGTGTTTCCTGAATAAGTAGGTCTTCAACCGCCGCTTGAAAATAGCCAGTGACTCAGCTGTCTGGACCTCTAGGGCAGACGTATTCAACTAAAATTTAAAGAGGTCGAGTAAGAGAAAATTTCTTGAAGCAAAGGTCTGGAAGATCATAATGTCTAACTAGTTAGTGTGATATATATTTAAGTAGCCTAGTAGTATCAACATCTGCAAGTAATCAATACCTGACTGTCAAATCAAATAAATTCAGTACAATTCAAAAACATTTTGACAATATTTATTGTCCCGTAACGTAGAACTGAACATATGTATGATTGTAGATATGTATAATGTTCTCTCATTAAATAAAAGTAGGGCTACATTTCAAAATAAGAGAAAATAAATAAAATGTGAAAATTGTGTATGTTTAAATAAAGTGCTTAACCTTCCTTTTTATATCTCAGTGAGAGAACTGAACTCTAGCTTGGCAAGATTTTAAACCTGGGCTTGAATGGAGTCAGGACCGCTCTCATACACATGTGGAGGTGCTCATTAGTGACCCTGGAACAATATTTAGTTTGGATTATGTTCATTGTAGAGAAAGCTGCCTTGCAGTTGTATGTAGAGCCAAACATGGTCAGGATGTATCAGAATCAGAAAGGTCTTTATTGCCAAGTATGTTTCCACATACAAGGAATTTCTTCTAGTACAGGAGCTCCACAGTGTAAACATGTAGCAATGGTAAGACATGAACATATAAATAATAGACAGTTGTATGTGCAAATTGTAATATAAGTGTGCAAATTAAAGTAAAGATGTGCAAATTCAAATATAGATGTGCAAAATAAAATATAAATGCGTACTTGCAGACAATGTAAGAATAGGTATTGTTCTGTGTACGTTAGGTGTCCATCAGATGTATGTTAAGTGTTCATCAGATGTATTGCCTGAGGGAAGAAACTGTTCCTATATCTGGTCGTTTTGGTACACAGGGCTCTGTAGAGTCGGCCAGATGGCAACAGTTCAAATAGTAAGTGTGCTGGATGTGAGGGGTCCAGAGTGATTTTCTTTGCCCTTTTGCTCACTCTGGAGAAGTACAGGTCTTGGAGTGTAGGGAGAGTTGTGCCAATGATTCGCTCAGCAGTCCGGACTACCCTCTGTAGTCTCCTGAGGTCGGATTGGGTGGCTGAGCTAAACCAAACAGTCACTGAAGTGCAGAGGATGGATTCAATTATTGCAGTGTAGAACTGTTTCAGCAGATCCTGTGGCAGGTTGAACTTCTTCAGCTGGCGAAGGAAGTACAACCTCTGCTGAGCCTTTTTCACAATGGAGTCAATGTGAATGTCCCACTTCAGGTCCTGGGAGATTGTGGTTCCCAGGAATCTGAATGACTCCACTGCTGTCACAATGCTGTCCATGATGGTGAGTGGGGGGAGAGCAGGGGGGTTTCTCCTGAAGTCCACGATCATCTCCACTGTCTTGAGCGTGTTCAGCTCCAGGTTGTTAAGGCTGCACCAGACAGCCAGCCGTTCCACCTCCAGTCTGTAAGCAGACTCGTCACCGTCCTGGATGAGGCCGATCAGTGTGGTGTCGTCTGCGAACTTCAGGAGCTTGACAGAGGGGTCATGAGTGGTGCAGTCATTCGTGTACAGAGAGAAGAGCAGTGGGGAGAGAACACAGCCCTGGGGGGTGCCAGTGCTGATGGTGCGGGTGCTGGATTTGAGTTTCCCCAGTCGCACTAGCTGCTGCCTGTCTGTGAGAAAGCTGGTGATCCACTGACAGACAGAGGAGGGCACGGATAGCTGGGATAACTTGGGCTGAAGGAGTGATGGGATGATGGTGTTGAAAGCAGAGCTGAAGTCCACAAACAGGATCCTCACATAAGTCCCTGGTCTGTCCAAATGCTGCAGAACATAATGCAGTCCCATATTGACTGCATCATTCACAGACCTGTTTGCCCTGTAGGCAAACTGCAGAGGGTCCAGTAAGGGTCCAGTAATGTCCTTCAGATAAGCCAGAACCAGTCTTTCAAATGATTTCATGACCACAGATGTTAGGGCCACAGGTCTGTAGTCATTTAGTCTGGTAATTTTGGGTTTCTTTGGGACGGGGATGATGGTGGAGCTTTTGAAGCATGAGGGTACTTCACACAGCTCCAGTGATGTGTTGAATATCCGAGTAAAGATGGGGGCCAGTTGATCAGCACAGGTTTTCAGACAGGCTGGTGAAACACTGTCTGGGCCTGGTGCCTTTCTCCTTTTGTTCTTCTTAAAGACCTGACACACCTCATCTTCGCTGACCTGAATTTTAGGTGTGTTGGAGTCAGGGGTTACAGGAGGTGAAAATTGGGCTTTTTCAAACCTACAGTAGAACTCGTTCAGGTCGTCTGCCAGTTGTTGATTCACCACAGTGCTGGGGGATGGTGTCGTGTAGTTGGTGATGGCTTTCAGACCTTTCCACACTGAAGCTGAGTCGTTAGAGGCAAACTGAGCCCGTAGCTTTTCAGAATAGTTTCTCTTTGCTACTCTGAGCTCCCTTTCTAGTGTGTATTTGGCCTGTTTGTACAAGACCCTATCCCCATTCTTGTGAGCATCCACTTTGGCCTGACAGAGCTGGCTGAGTTTTGCAGTGAACCATGGTTTATCGTTGTTGTAGGTTAAGTGAGTCCTGGTAGGAATACACAAATCCTCACAGAAACTAATATATGATGTTACAGTCTCTGTGAGCTCATCCAGGTCGGTGGCAGCATCTTCAAAAACAGTCCAATCAGTGAGCGAGAAACAAGCTTGTAAATCCTGCTCTGCTTCCTTAGTCCATCTTTTTACAGTCCTTAATACAGGTTTAGCTGTTTTCAGTTTCTGCCTGTAGGTCGGTATGAGATGAACTAAGCAGTGATCAGAAAGTCCCAGAGCTGCCCGTGGGACAGAGTGATATGCATCCTTTATTGTTGTGTAGCAGTGATCCAGTGTGTTACTGTCTCTGGTGGGACATGTAACATGCTGTCTGTATTTAGGCAATTCACGTGAGAGAATCGCTTTATTAAAGTCCCCAAGAATTATTAGTACAGAGTCCGGGTGTTGTTGCTCACTCTCTGTGATCAGATCAGCGAGTGTCTGTAGTGCCGAGCTCACGTGCGCTTGCGGTGGAATGTAAACATTCACCAGAATGAACGAGCAAAACTCCCGCGGCGAATAGAACGGTTTGCAGTTAATGAAGAATGTTTCCAGATCTGGACAGCACATCTTCTTTAACACAGTTACATCAGAACACCACCTTTCATTGATGTAAAAACACGTCCCGCCGCCGCGCGATTTCCCCGTTGATTCTGCGTCACGGTCCGCTCTAAAAAGCTGAAAGCCCGGCAGACTTAACGCGCTGTCCGGAATGGTGTCGTTCAGCCAGGTTTCCGTGAATCAGAATGTATAGGGCTACTTTCCTCAGACCTGGGAAAGCTGTCTCAGGGACGCTGTCTTCAGATTTGCGTGGATATGTTTGTTCAAAACCTTTGTGTTTTGTCTCATAATGGCGTTTCATATTGCCACTTTTAATATGAGACACACTGGTGAAGTGGGAAGTGTAAAGTGTGAACAGAAATCAGTCTCCGTCTCACTCGTCTGTTTCTCTCCTTTTCTCCGTCTCACTCGTCTGTTTCTCTCCCTTTCTCCGTCTCGTCTGTTTCTCTCCCTTTGTTTTCTACATGTATCGCTATCTTTCTTTCATGTGTAACTTTACTCTAATTCTCTTTCTTCTGTCTTGCACTGTTGAGTCGCAGTGTTTACTTCAGGAATGCACAGACTTGATTGGCTGAGTGGTATCATGTGGGATGGTTTAACTCGCACACAATTGGTCTGTGCGTTTCCACTACCACTACCGTAAAGATTGCAAAAGCTGCGCCGATTAAAATAGCAGCGCCCCGTCAAGTTTTAAATCAGAACCTTTTGTTTTGGCTGTAGGTCCGGGTCCATATTAGACAGCTTCTGGGTCCGGACCCGGACCGCGGTCCGCCTGTTAGTGACCTCTGCTCTAGGGGAAGTTCATTCCACCACCTTGGTGCCAGAACAGAGAAGAGTCTTGTAGTAACAGAGAAGAGTCTTGTAGTAAAAAATGTCTTGTTCTACTTCTTCTTCTTCTTCTTCTTCTTCTTCTTCTTCTTCTTCTTCTTATTATTATTATTATTATTATTATTATTATTATTATATGTTGCCTACATTTACTCAAATACTGTAATAGCAATGTAAAATATAAAGGAAATCACAGTTCAAGTTAGGCATAACATAACATAAGTGACATTAAGAGATTTTATTAAGTTACTTTAATCATTAATTTTAGAGATATTTATAGAAATATCCGGGTATCCATTATATCCATTGCCTCCGGGTACTCCGGTTTCCTCCCCCGGTCCAAAGACATGCATGGTAGGTTGATTGGCATCTCTGGAAAATTGTCCCTAGTGTGTGAGTGCGTGCGTGAGTGAGTGAATGAGAGTGTGTGTGTGTGTGTGCCCTGTGATGGGTTGGCACTGCGTCCAGGGTGTATCCTGCCTTGATGCCCGATGACGCCTGAGATAGGCACAGGCTCCCCGTGACCCGAGGTAGTTCGGATAAGCGGTAGAAGATGAATGAATGAATGAAGGATATGGCAAACAGCTCATCCTGAATGAAATCCCTCATTCCATATCTAAAGCATTTTGAGGGCAATATAAATGTATCATATTGTTATTCTTATTATATATGAATAATAAGCTCACTCACTCACTCATTTTCTACCGCTTATCCGAACTACCTCGGGTCACGGGGAGCCTGTGCCTATCTCAGGCGTCATCGGTCATCAAGGCAGGATACACCCTGGACGGAGTGCCAACCCATCGCAGGGCACACACTCATTCACTCACGCAATCACACACTATGGACAATTTTCCAGAGATGCCAATCAACCTACCATGCATGTCTTTGGACCACTTACCTTAAAATATTTGAGTAAATTGAATGAATCATTTTTCAAGATCATTTTTCACAACAAGATCTTGTTGTAAGTGTTATCAGTCAATAAATATCTGTTTTAGTTTTCTATATCGTGTAAGTCATTATTTATATATTTTATAAAATACAATGTTATCTAAATACAATATGTGATGCTGAGGTATTTTTTATTAAAAATAAGCTCCAGTTCATGTTCTCTGAACAATAAACACTGTTTAACACATGATTTTTAATCTGATTATTTGCTTTGAGCATATCGCAATATAGAGGTTGTTCTTATGTAGTTATGTACTAATTTAGCATTTTTTGTCTGATTATTTGCCATTGAGGCATATCACAATAGAGAGATTAGCAACCTGCACGGCGCAGATTGATTGACACATGAGATCAATGTAACGCGAGAGTGATAAGCTTTTGAATGGCATGTAAACGATACGCCTGTTTCATTACATTCAGGCCGAATACAGATGCTCCTACACTCGTAATATATTCATTTATTAAAAAAAAAAAAAAAAAAAAAAAAAAAAAAAACGGCATCACCCTCATGTCCATGTGTGCACGTGTAAAATAAAATCTGAATTATTAAAAATATAAGCATGCATTATTGACACAACCCCCAATACTAATCGATCTCCTCTCAGGGATTCAAAAGAAAACCGTTTTTTCCTGTTTTCCCCATGTTGTGGGGTGATTGCAGTTACTTTGTTTAAATGCTATTTCCTGCATAACTTAAAGGGTATTTCAGATGAATGTTTATAACATAAAAAATGGGTCGATGTCGCATAACTTAATTTGACATATGTTGATATAACCAACTTAAATTTACAGCAAAAAATGGAAAGTTTTACATAATCAACAAATATTTAATACAAAGCACAAGCTTTTTCCTGGCATGTAATCTAATCTAATAGGCTACCAAAATACAACAAAAATAACAATTAAAAAGCTTTTATTTGTTGAAAATGGTCATATAAGTAGACAAACTATTAAAGCATTAAAAATACTGTACAGCTACATTCCAGTATGTCCACCATGACTCTTCACTACAACTGGAAGAACTTTAAACAATCTGTTGATGTACTTGTTGCATGCCTTTTCTGTAAGTTCCTCAAACCAGAATTTGTCTATGGCAGCAATTAACTCAGATTTTGAGGTTGGTTTTGCTTCTTTCTGAATATAATCTTTCAAAGCATGCCACACCATCTCAATGGGATTCATATCCGGTGATTCTGGTGGAGTCTTTACCCAGTTAATACCCTCTGCAGCAATGACTCTGCTTGCAGCAGTGTGCTTCGGATCATTGTCCTGGAAAAAACGGTGGTGGACTCCGAAGGTTTCATTTTGAAGTCATTTTGAAATGTCTTCACTCTACATGTGGAAGGACTGTATTTATCTACAGAGATCTCACAGTGTCAGTAGGGGCGTGGAATAAGTGAGAATGGAAAATCTTAGATTAGTTTGATGGCCCATTAACAACTCATCAAGCTTAATTGTAGTATAGTATTCATGTCATAACCAATTTATGGTCTCTTTAATGTTATGTTTTCTAAATGAAGTACAGAACAAAAACGTTTAGCTCACGCGGAGTGAATGAAAAGCCATTAATAAAGCAGACTCTCTGTAGAGGACGTTCTGAAACAGTTGAGGTGGCAGATGATCATCACGTTTATAATGTTTCACGCGGATAATGTTGATTTGCAGCCGTAATTAAAAAAGTAAGATCATAATGTACCACTGTAAAAATTATATAAAATAAATATCTAAAATGAATGATTTTAGAGGTATTTCTATAAATATCTCTAAAATAAATGATTAAAGTATCTTAATAAAATCTCTTAATGTCACTTATGTTATGCCAAACTTGAACTGTGATTTCCTTTATATTTTACATTGCTATTATTTGAGTAAATGTTGGCAACATAGAAGAAGAAGAAGTAGAAGAAGAAGAAATGTTAATTTAAAAAATCCCATAGCCAACGGTGTTTCATACGTCTTTATAATTATATTTTATTGTGGATATTTTCTCACAATTCTGATGTAATGTGAAGTAAAATAAAAAATCTAAAATTTTTTAAATGTAAATGAATAATAAACATATTATACAATCTTAAAAAAGCTTTGAGTGTTTAAGAGAAAAAGTGTTCTTACGCGCCACCTGGTGGATATTCTGTGAAGCGAAACACATTAAGGTGATTGCTAAGATAGTCACCCCGAACAGAAGTGCAGAAAGCGCAGTACGCTGCGGCACGAATTACCGAATGCCGCGGTAGAAGACACGCGTTCTTAAAGGCCACAACTGTATGTGCTCATCTTCGACACTACATCAACGTCACTTCCTGGGTGTGTTCTTCTAGAGACATGTAAAGTTCAGCACTATACGAGTCAGAAACAACCAGAGACTCTAATGAACTTATTATCAGAGGTCTAAAGCGCTCAGATTCTGCACTTTATCACAGTTCTTTTAGAAACATAACACAGACATAATACAGAGTCAGTGACCGGCTGTACAGAAACTATACAAAAATTTCATAGACACATGCAAGAGGTTTCTAAAAAACCACATCAAATTTTTCAGTTAACCACAGACATAAAAATTAAAAAAAAAACAAAAAAAAAACACCATATGCAGCTGGAAGAAATGCAGCACGTAAAAATAAAGAGGGTACAAACATGAATGGATAAGGGAACATCAGCAGTGCTATGGATAAAATCAAAAAGATACAGGTCAAGTGCTTCAGTTATTATTCAGATCAAATATCAGAATGTAGAAAAATATGATCTGAGTGATGTTGTGGCTTGTTCATTGGTACAAGATGAGCTAGTTTGAGTATTTCAGAAACTTTTCATGCAATAATATAAATATACAGTATATAAATGGCATTTCTTTACAATCACGGCCCTTTATGAATTATAGCTCCACCCTGTGACTTAGATGAGTGCCAGAGTGAATGGGACAATTAAAATAGTACGTGGGCCAATGTATAGGTTCGAGAAGAGCAGTGGTGAGAAACTGAAGACAGACAGACAACATAAGGTGTAATAAACTTAACAAAAATATTTATATAAAAGCTGTATATTCAATCCAAAATGGTACATGTAAATGAACAAATAAAATACATATCAGCAGATTTCAAAATCTAATCAAATTAAATCCAGATGTTATACTTGATTTAGGTTTGGCCTATTTATAAAGTCCTTCCTAATTTATAAAATCAGACCTAAATTAACTTTTAACCTGTTTATAATTTTAATGTTCTAATTTATTTATTTGATCTTATTTTAAATGGATAGAAGACACTTTTAGATTTGTTTTAAATTTAAACCCTGGTAAATCAACAAAGGGAAGAAAAGAAAAATGGAAAACAATAAAAATAAAAATACAGCAGTATGCAGAACAACAGTTAAACAACAATATATCAATAATAATTCAAATTCAATTAAATGTATAAACAGTTCTGAGATGATTAACGTCACTTCACTTTTCCAATATCAGTTCCTACAGAAAGTGACCCAGTGCAATGAGGTTAGTTTAATGTTCACCTAAAGTCCTGTTGACCACAAAATAAGTAAAGAAATGAGGAGGAAAAAAAAAAGTTTGTCAAGTCACTTTGTCCTTGTAGTAATTCTCTGGGTGTCTTGCCATCAAAGGACACTGTAATGAGTCTGTCTATGTTTTGCCCTGTTTCTGTCTGCTGGTTTGCCTTGCTGTTAATTGTTTGCCCCGTCCACTCGTTTGTTGCCATGGACACTAATTGAACTCAATCTCTCCCTCAGGTGTGTGTCAGAGATTGTCTCTGCTTGGTGATTGGTTCCTGTTTGTTATATCTACTCTGTTTGTTCACTTCCCTGGTGCTGGTCGTTGTTGAATGTTTATGTCTATGTTCCTGTTTGCTCAGTGTTCTGCCCTGTTTTGCCTGCCGGTCTGTTTGCCTGTTTCTTGTTTTGGATTAATGAAAGTTTGAACTGCATTTGGATCCTTACTCGCCTTTGCCTCAATGCGACAGACACAAGCTGGTATCTGTTTAGTGTTGTTGTCAAATCCACGTTAAAAACACTGATTTGTTGAACCCTCGAATATTAATAAAAAAAAGGAAGAAAAGTAAAAAAAGAAAGAAAGGAAAAACATCACCATTCTCATATTCACAATAAGTAAAAAAAAATCCATTCAAATGTTCCATATAACAAATAATATTTCTTAATTATTAATTTATTCCTTTAAATCCCTCCCTAGCTGAGGTTATATCATATATACTTAAATTTTAGTGTGTAGCAACCCTAGCATTACTGGCTATAATGGGGTGGCTAACCTGAGCTCTCTCTCATTTTACTGAAAATCTTAAACTTAATCTAGTCTTATCTCTGATTTACATTGAGTATGGGTTCTACTGACAATTAAATATATTAAACTGACAGGTACCAAGAAGTGTGAAATGCAATTCAATATTATAAATATACACACACAACACAACATAAATGATACGAACAGTAACGTGATGTGACATGACATACGGCTAAGTATGGTGACCCATACTCAGAATTTGTTCTCTGCATTTAACCCATCCAAAGTGCACACACACAGCAGTGAAGACACACACACCATGAACACACACCGTGAGCACACACCCGGAGCAGTGGGCAGCCATTTATGCTGCACCACCCGGGGAGCAGTTGGGGTGTTTGGTGCCTTGCTCTAGGGCACCTCAGTCGTGGCCTAGTCGTGACCTAGTCTAGGGCACCTCAGTCGTGGCCTAGTCGTGAAAGCCAAACAAAATGGCTACTTCACTGTGAGAGCCAGAAAGGGGAAATATTACTTTTGATGAAGATGGTTGGACACCGTACATGCGTCAGATAGAGAAAAGTCAATGGAGAAGACGGACAGAGCCTGGATGCTTTACGGTGTTCTCCTTTGCCAAACGTAGTCCCTGCTAGTTGAGCTAGCTATCCGCCAGTCCATCAGCAAAGTCCATGCACATGACGCAGTGAACCGCAACTTAAGTCTCTGATCAATGTCTTTCCGATGTTTCCTTCCTTTCTAAACAGAAACTAACACTACACTGAGTGTTCGGGTTGAACACCTAATTAGATGTGTTACACTTATCAAAGCACAGATTGTACATTGACCATTTTAAGTTCAGCATCTCTCTTTCCAACTCTACCTCTTTCCTCTCTTTCTCTCACGCTTTCTCCAAGCACACAAGCACCCAGCAAGCATCATCACATGACAGATAACTTAATCAAACTAAAAACAAAATACAAATTCTTTTTAAATATTTTTACCAGCATATTTAAAGCATTTATACTAAGAGAATTTAACAAATAATTAATTTGTTTTAATTACTGTTACCCTATCAAGATATCACATGGCCTCTTTACATCACTTATTGCTGGCCAATAAATTTTAACTTTCACAAAATTATTTATAAAACTGTGTATATTTAACTCAAAAAAATTGTTTATGCATCCAAAAAAAAAAAAAAAAAAAAAAAAAAAACACCAATTAGAAAACATAATTATCATTAGAGATGAGCCGGATACTCGGCTGAAACGAGTATCCGGTACGGATAAAGCACTTCTGCCGAGTACGAGTATTATATGAGTAATACGAGTCAATATCTGTGCTCGGATTGAATGAAAATCATTGGTTAGCTGATAGTGTCAGCATTCTGTGATAGGCTAGTCCCAGTGCCCCTCCCCTACACACATACAGATGTATTGTGTTGCTGTGTCTCACTCTGCTCACTCACAGTCACACACAGAACAGCTCTCTGTCTCTCCCTCAGTCACTCGGGTTCACGGGTCTTTTCTGTTATCGTTTAGGGTTTCTTCAGCTTTTTACTTCGGGTTGTAACGTTAATAATACGTACTTACTAACCAGTAGAGTTCTGGTAAACGTAGTAGAATGCGACTCGCATTGCGTCTCTGATACTTTTGGAATCATTGGATTGATAGTGTAGGGTTGATAGTTACATGTATTGAGAGTGTGCTTTACATCTACAGTCACTAAGAGAACACAGGAGAGAAGCGGTGCCTGAGCTCTGCGCACGCTGTGTGTGTGAGAGCTTAAAGGAATTTCCCATTCATTTCTATGGGACTTTTTTGGCCGCTTTTTTGTCCGCTGTGAGAACACCATTGGTCCGGAAGATGGAATAATAATAATAATAATAATAATAATAACAATAACAATAACAATAATAATAAGTATGCAAGAGAACAAGAATGATGCTTTGCAAGCACCATTACCTAGAATGTACATTTCCTGAAGAAAATGTGAATGGTGCTTGCACCTGGCAAATCCCGGAAGCTAGTCGAGACGAGCATGTGACGTCATCTGAATACTCTTGAGGTTTTTCTCATTGTGCTGAGTGTTTTGATATGTCACATGTCCATGTTGTGCTAATTTTTTATTTTCATGTGACATCACGTGACGTCATCAAAATACACGTTAGGAAGTTCCTGTCACATGTTCATGTTGTAAACAGTTTTGATCTTGCATATTTTGGGGGCTGCGGCACAACCGGAAGGCCAGTCGGTACACCAATTTAAAAGTTTGTTCAGAGTATCACCCTAAAGGAGCTGACCAAGTTTGGTGTAGATAGTTCGAAAGCTTGGTGTAAAAAATACAAAAAAACTTTAAAAAAGACATTGTTCAGAATTTCTATTACAACACAGCATTCTCTACTGAGAAATAGGAAAGTGATCAATATGTAGATTCTTACCATCTAAACAGACAGCAGGGATTGACCAAGTACAGGGCACATCCGCCCAACCCCAGGGAGCAATCGCACCACACTCCTCATTTCCACCAAAGTTGTGTGTTGACCTGAACTCCATCTTCCATCTCCATCTGAACACTGGTTCCCAGTGGTTTATTCCCCATGGACCAGCGCCAGCTGTTGATGTGATTGTAGAGTCCAATCCAAGCACTGGAACTGAATTGTTGTCTCTGTGCTTCATTCTGAAGTCGGACCATGTTGTCATTACTGTCGATGATAGCCAGGTCAGTGTATGTGGTTCTGCAGTAAGCCTGAGCATCACTCCAGGTTTTCCCCTGCTGGATCAAGTAGTACTGAAGAGTGACAGACAGGACGAGAGGAACTGTGGATAAATTTTAAACATTTTATGCAAATTACCTCAGTCACAAATTTTACTTATTTTAATTAACTCTTCTCATAAATTTTCCTTCATTTGATTGTGCAACTTCAAACTGAACATTTATATAATGAAACACACACACATACATTATATATATTTTAAGTCATCACTGTTACAAACCCTATTTTTTGGTTGTCTAGGGAACAAGGGTGCAACATTAAAACATTGAACAGGTACTGGAAAAGATTACTGGAAACCATACAGTCCACCTTGATGTCATTTATTACATGTGTTTACCTCAATACATATCGTGAACATAAATTTACATCCAATAACAAAACCCAAAAATAACTCACAAAAGAACGGGGACAAGAGAAAAGAACAAGACCGTGCCAAATCAAAGAAAGAAACAAAACATAACCAAACTCACTAAACAGGAAAAAAACTTCTACTCTAACTCAACCACTACGATAACCCATCCATTAACAAAAAGAAAAATCCTCTGCGTCGAAGACGCCCTAAATACACTACACTTACTAACAAACAAAAATACAAAGAGTGGCACGCGTCACTAACCTAGTGTACTAGACAGCAATTAATGGCTCAGTGGTGCACATGTATGTCACGTGACTTCCTACCTGGTCTTTGTCTCTTCCCCCGTTCGGTACTGTCATTTGATCAGCCCGAGAACAAACCGCAGGAAATACCAGAGAGACGAGACCCAAAACTGAGCCACGAGTTACTGACTCATCAAAGAACACTGACTTCACAAAAAGGTAATGCAAGGATGGTACAGGGCAGAACAAGCATGCGAGTCCACGACCAAACAACCACTACAACAATTGTGGCATGCCAGAGAGAGCTCCCGCCTCCTGAACAGGTGCGCCTTTAAATCAGCAGTAGGGCACCCTCATTGGTGGATCCGCGCGTTGTCGTCATGGTGATTGGCAGACATATTGTCCATGCAGGTAGTCGCATCGCCCTGCTAAAACAAAAGTTAAAGACACAGAACAAACACAAGGGAAGAAAACAAAAACAAAATACCATTCCTGGAAACATTAATAATATGGGACGTAACAAGCACACACACATACACACACACACACACACACACACACACACACTTCTCTCACCTGTGAAAAACAGGAGCATAAAGAGACATTTATTATAAAGAGTATAAAGAGACATCCATTACTGATGTGTAGATAAACTCACTAAGACAAAAGAAATGTGATTAAAATCCCTCAGCAGTTCTGATCAGCAGTAAAACTGATAACTGTAAGTACATCACTACATATGATTATAACTGAATTTAAACACTAATTAGTTCAGGGGAGGCAAACTCAGTATTCATGTAATTATTGAATGTAAAAACTCAAGCAATGTTCATTTGGACAAGTTTATGTTATTTTAAACTGTCAGAAGAACAGAGGATGTCTGCACACAAATACAGGGGAGATTTTATTATAACTGAAAACTAATCCAAAGGCAGATAAAACAAAAAAAGCACAAAGTAAAAGGTTAGTAAACAGCAGGTAATAAATCTGAACCAGACTTTGATCACACAGAGCAAAACACAGGCTGTAATTTAAATTGAGAACAGGGAAGACAGGACATGAGGATTAGTAACATCACAACCAGAGAGAACACAGAACATGAGGATTAGTAACATCACAACCAGAGAGAACACAGAACATGAGGATTAGTAACATCACAACCAGAGAGAACACAGAACATGAGGATTAGTAACATCACAACCAGAGAGAACACAGAACATGAGGATTAGTAACATCACAACCAGAGAGAACACAGAACATGAGGATTAGTAACATCACAACCAGAGAGAACACAGAACATGAGGATTAGTAACATCACAACCAGAGAGAACACAGAACATGAGGATTAGTAACATCACAACCAGAGAGAACACAGAACATGAGGATTAGTAACATCACAACCAGAGAGAACAGAGGAGTTAAGATGAACTTTCTTATTTACAAATGTGTTTCCAGTCTTTAGTTTTATAAATAGTTCATTGTCCTTTTTTCATTTATGATGTTTAATTTGTTGTTCTGTGTCCTGTGTGAAGTGTTCAGTGTTCACAGCTAGTTATTTATGATTAATACTATTTTATTAAGATTATAATCCTATGAAGAGTACAGAATGGAGGTATTACAGCTCCAGAACTGTTTCATAAACTCTGTTCACAATTCAATGGACTTTGATTTATCACCTGAGATTAATAATAAGCATAAAGCAACACTATAGGAACAATAATACTATAAAATATAACCAAAATTAAAATAACACAACTCTATAACAATCTGAGTTTTTAAGCAGATAGTACACAAAAGTCAGATTCCTACATTAACACACATGGATATGAAGAACATCAGTGTTGAAAATTGTGTATTCAGCAGATTATTTTAATTAGCAGTTCACACACACCTTTTCTATAATAAATAAACAAGGTCCAATATTATGGTCTTATTTTATCACTTTGACTGAGTGGGCGGCTCGCCATTGTGCACATTTAATCACGTCTGATACCAGACGATCCCTCTCCAGAAGAGTTAAATATGGCACATATATTCCAACAAGCTCATTTGTAATATCCCATTTCTCCGTTGATTTGCATCAGCTTCTATTTCAAATAATCGCCTTGTGGTTTTCTCACTCCGGTGACAATTTCGTATCACCGTAATCCTTTCAGAGATGTGAATTTTTTGCATTCAATCTTGCTCTCCACACGTGGAAACGTTCTTGAATACCGCTTTGTACGGCTGCTCCATTTGGATTTGGATTTGGATTTGGATTTGGATTTGGATTTGGATTTGGATTCCTCTCCTCCTCTCCTCTCCTCTCCTCTCCTCTCCTTCTTCTTCTGATTTTTAATGGCGGATGGCAAACTAACTTAAGGTGCATTTACCGCCACCTACTGGATTGGAGTGTGGAGCACATAATGGTTTGGAAGTTTTGAAGAAAAAAAAAATTAATAATACAATTTATATGTTAAATTCTATTGATCAGTTTTGTTTGTTTTAGGAAAATAAATAATTCCTGGGATATCCTAGACTGTTTTGGTTCATTTCCTAATAGAACCTGAAGGGAGAAATCATTTATTCCAAACGATCGTAGAGCTTGAATTAGTTTAACTCTTGCTCCTTCATATGCATCACACTCTATAAGTACGTGCTCTACTGATTCTGCTTTTTTACCACATTTATCACAATTTCCATTTTCATGTTTCCCCATAGGGGGCACGGTGGCTTAGTGGTTAGCGTGTTCACCTCACACCTCCAGGGTCGAGGTTCGATTCCTGCCTCCACCTTGTGTGTGTGGAGTTTGCATGTTCTCCCTGTGCCTTGGGGGTTTCCTCCGGGTACTCCGGTTTCCTCCCCAGTTCAAAGACATGCATGGTAGGTTTATTGGCATCTCTGGAAAATTTTCCCTAGTGTGTGAGTGCGTGAGTGAATGAGAATGTGTGTGTGTGTGTGTGTGCGCCCTGCGATGGGTTGGCACTCCGTCCAGGGTGTATCCTGCCTTGATGCCCGATGACGCCTGAGATAGGCACAGGCTCCCCGTGACCCAAGGTAGTTCAGATAAGCGGTAGAAGATGAATGAATGAATGTTTCCCCATTTTATATAGACCCTGATTTAATGCACAATGTCCGAGATGCATTCTTGACATTAACACATCTTCTTTCCTGTTGCCAAACTTTCTTCTTTCTAGCCCTACTTTCTCTTGAATATTATGAAAGTGTCGACCTTTTGTTCCACTATCCCACTCCTTCTCCCATTTCTTTCTTGTTTCTTTTGCAATTAACCCTTTTACTTCTGCTTTACTCATTGACACTTTAATGTCAATTTGTGCATGCTTTAAGGCCTGTTTAGCCAGGTGGTCTACCTCCTCATTTCCTTCCACACCCATATGTGATGGTATCTACAGGAAATTTACCATAATTCCATATTGTCTTATTATAAATAGACTCTGCATCACTTCAATTATCATATCTTGTCTGGCTGTTGATGTTCCACTTAATAAGCTATTTAAAACTGAAAGGGAGTCTGTGCAAATTACTGTTTTCCTTGGCTGTACTTCTTCTATCCACTAGAAGTGCTAGAAATAGTGCTAGAAATTCTAATAATGCTAGAAATATTGCTATTATCACTGCAGTAAAAACTGATGGTCTGAAATTCATTTGTATATTTTGACTTTGAAGTGGGGAATATATACTGCTGATGCTGTTCTTCCAGATTCAGGATCTTTAGAGCCATCTGTGTATACTTGTAATATGCTATAATATGACTGTTTGATGTATTGTTGCACTTCTATATTTGTTAACATATTTCTTTCTTTATGTTTTTCTTTGTATAGCTGAATGTCAACTACTGGCATAGGGAAAAGCCAAGGAGGAATTGCTGAAGTTGCCACAGAAGGAGCAATATTGATGTCACTAATTCCCATATTCTGTGCTTCCTCATTTGCAGTCCGTCCAAAGCTTGATAGTCTTTTATACTCATATTCCTAGCAGTTCTTCAAAATTTTCTTAACTGGATGGCTATCCAAGTGTCCCTTTACATTGATCCAATATCTCATCTTTAATTTGAGCCTTCGGATTTCTAGAGGCATTTCATCCATCTCTACTTGTACTGCTGTTATTGGAGATGTTCTTATTGCTCCACAACATATTCGCATAGTTTGTGATTGAATTGCCTCAATCTTTAACAGGTGTGTTTTAGATGCAGAACTATACACCATACTACCATAGTCAATAGCTGCTCTTATCAGTGCACAATAAATCATTTTAAGAGACTGACGACATGCCCCCCATTCAACTCCTGATAAACACCTCATTACATTTATCGCCTTTTTTCCTTTGTCTACCATTTTCTGAATATGAGCTCTAAAATTCAATTTTGAATCCATCCACATTCCCAGAAATCTAATTACTGACACTTGCTCCAATTGCTGATCATACATTTTAATATTTATTATTGGACTGATTTTTCTTTTTGTAAATCAGAGTTTTTGCTACAGAGAAACGGAAACCCCATTCATTAGCCCAACTTTCTACTTTTTTTAACAGCGTTCTGCATACACTTCTCCACATGCCCCACATTGCGGCCCCTTTTCCACAGCGCGCCGTCATCTGCATACAGCGATCTTCCTATCCCCGTGTCTATATTATTATAAATATCATTAATCATTAGATTAAACAGAATGGTACTGCTAACACTTCCTTGGGGTGTTCCATTCTCTATTTGATATATCTGAGGCAATTCAGACCCCACCCTAACTTGTAGTTATTGACCCAATTATACATTCTACCTTTTATTTCCATTTTTTCTAGTTTTATTAATAGTCCCTCCTTCCACATAATGTCGTAAGCTTTTTCAACATCAAAAAATACTCATATTAACACTTCCTTGTTTACTTGTGCCTTTCTTATTTCAGCTTCCAAACACAGCACAGAGTCCATTGTGTTTCGCCCTTTCCGAAAACCATCCTCTCCCTCCTTCTCTCTCCCGCTGCCCGTGCCCGTGCACACATCGGGCGTTTCACACACACTATGAAAGAAAAAGAGTAAAATCAAGAGGCATATACATGAATTGACTTGTATAATACTGCACTTAATAGCGTCTATTATAAAAAAAAAAATCAGTTTATACGGCTTTTGATATCATTTGCATCATACACACGATGAAAAAAGAGAAGTATATCAAATAAATTAACTTATATAATATTGTACTAAAGAGTATCGATTATCTAAATATATATGTGGCAGGATAGTTTACTGTTGTGCCGTCAGGTAGTAATAGCCTATCGGAGAGCGCCGCTGTGTATAAAGGAGGGTGTCCGGTTATGGTGATTGAATGCGCGTCATTTTGAGGCGCTCTTCCGGTTTCCGGTTCCGTGCTTCAATAGAGGCCGCTGGGTGTTAATGGTGCGGCTAGCTGCACGGCGGTTCAGCTTTGTTCCAGTTACTTTCAGTTGCCTGGGAGGTAAGAGGCTGTTAGCAGCATGGCTACGCTGTTTTGTTGTGGTCGTACAATAGGCTAATGCCGCACGTATGCTTCATTGTAGTGTTTCGCAACGGAAAGAAAAGGGTCAAAAACAATTTCTGTTGTGACACTGTCTACCCCCAGGTATGTGAGTTTGTTTTATCTATTTTTATGTGAGACGCTAGGTTAAATGCCGGGGGTGTAGTGTTAATTGCTTTATTTCCCCAGTCAGTGTTATTTCGTCACCCGATGTTCATCCATATCCGGTTTATTACTGAACCAGTACTGTATCTGTGATTTGGTGTGGCAGACGGCTATTTCTCCGGTTCCGGGGAATTCCTGCTGTATGTGCAGTTGATGCTGCACCTTGTTCCCGGGACAACGCTGCTGTTTTGTTCCGTGTTAATTTTTTGGTGTTTTGTGTTAAATTGCTTTGCTCCTCGCTAAATTGTTCTCTTTGGTAACTGTTTATTTTTGGTTTCGGTTTTGTTTCTTGATTTATAGCCACACTGTTACCTTCTTTCCGACACTGTTACTGTGCTTTAAATCCTACCTTGAGGTAGGAAGCCTTTTTGCTGAAGTCAGTGTGGTAATTAGTTATTTTGTTACTTCATTTTAATTGCTTTGTCCTGATATCTAATTTTATATATTTTCTTGGATTGGTTTATACTTCCTCCTGGAGTTTTGTAAACCTTTACTCTTTGTTTGTTTATTTGGTTTTCTTTGGTTGAGCATTTTTAATTCAACTTTAACATGTATTGTTTCTTTTGTTTTGTGTACTCTCTGTAGGAGCTGTAGGCCAAAAGGCCGAGAGGCCTGACTTTCCCTCTTTTCGAGTGTGTTTCTGTGCACCGTGTGCTGTGTGACCACCGACAGAAATTTCACTGAGCACTGAGTGAGTGTGTTGTGATTGAGCACATGCATGGTGTGGATATTTAAACCTACTTCTGTTTCAGCCTGTCCTGTGCCGATCAGCTGCAGCCCTGCATGAGCTTTTGATTTTCCTTTTTTTTTTTTGTTTATTCTGAAACTTTTATTTTACGGGTTGTTAATAAATTAAATTCTATTTTTGTACCCACGTCTCCTGCTCATTTATTAATCGGTAGAACGAATTTGTGCTCCTTATAGTATTGTGAGGTGATTCATATTTCCCTGGGTGAGAGTCCCAGGGTGGCGTAGTCTGTCATTTACATATTTAGGTTTGCATATTGTGCTTTCCGTCCATTTACCACTCCGTCACATATATATTGGATATTTGCTTTATAAAAAGGTCTTTTCCCCCCAAACACGCATACAAGTAAAGGAAAATACAGAGGCAGAATATTTATCCTACATCTCCTGGACCCAGTTGAGAACAGGCAAGAAGGCGGGTCTAAGACCAGCGCTCACACAATAGAACACATTCATAAACAAAGAGAAAGCCACAGCTTTTAACTTACTAGTGTATTTTCCTGCTGCAACCTCTCTGTACACACAATGATCATTATTTTTATTATTATTGTTGTTATAAGTCTTAGTAGTAGTAGAATTTAACCCAAGTTATACAAAGTGAGTATTTCAATAAAAATATACAGACCAACACCCAGCAATGTATAGAGGTTTGTAAGATCACTCTGTGGTTGTACAACATTAACCTGCACTGTTTTATGGTGGCCGGAATGCAAAACTACAGTGGCGCATTGCTGCCACCTACAATTATTTTTTTCCACTCAATTATGTCGTAATAACGAGAAAATATGTCGTTAAAACGAGAAAATATGTTGTTTTAACGAGATATGTCATAATAATGAGAAAAGATGTCATTATAACGAGAAAAAATGTGTTAACGAGAAAATATGTCATTATAACGAGAAAATGTCGTTAAAACGAAATCATATGTCGTTAAAACGATATATTTTTGGTAGCAGTTTAGTCATGTTTTCATAGATGAACCACGGCACGGCCCACTGTAGGCTATGATAGTCAACATCGCCACAAGACGGTCAGGTCACCATGGACTTTTGGACGTTTCTGGAAAATCGAGGGGTTTCAGATGAACATATTCAAAAAATGAAGCTAGACAAAGTAAGCCTTTTGAATTGTGTTCATGCAAAATGTAGGCACATTTATTTAATTCTCATGTATGATTATTGTTTACTATGAGGCGCTGTAGACGGTTTAAATTAAACATCGCTTATGAATTATAAACAATAACTAGCATATATAGATATACTATCGGATGTTCAAACAAATACATGTTAAATACATGTGCATACTAATATGAAATCGATCAATACAATCGATACATCTTATAAGTGCGCATATGTTTAATAGTTTAATAGATGTGATGTGTCGAGGTTGTATTTTTTTGAGTGATTTTAAGGTATATACGCATGGATCATGTTTATAAAAATATGCGAATGCCCAGGTGTGTGTGCATGTAGTTTACATTATTTACAGCATTTAGTATATATAGATATGAAAAATTGAAAAATTAAGACAAAAGATGGGAATAAATACCAGAACAGAGGTTGGTTCATCTGAGGACTTTCAACCTAAATCTAGACGACATCTGAGGAACAACAGGATGGCTGAGAAGAAAACAAGAAAAATAGAGATAGGATGGTTTCATGAAGGTAAACAAGTAAGGAAGCGCTCAGGTGGAGGAACTCGAACTGTTGACCTCTCTAAAAATGCAAAGAAATCAGACATTTTAAGTCAAGCCAAAGAACTGTCCTTCCCAAGAGGTGTGTCCAAAAAAGGACAGTGGGAGAACTTTAGTCACGATATTTTTGATTTTCAAGAAACAGTTCTTGAAGATGACATTAGTGTGGGAGAACTCTACACAGTACTGAAAATGGGAATGCTAAGGTTTTACCTGAGTACAAAGAGTATCCCAAATGATGAAATCAATGTCAGTGATATTGAGACACAAGAAGAAATGCAAACACCACAAGAACAATGTTCCACTCCTGTCATTTCTGCTCATACAGCTGACTCTTTGTCTCAGTCATCCGAGGTGATAATATGCCCATACTCAGGGGAACCTCTGGCATGCAGTTTGGAAGACACTTTGGTGTATGAACCCCTGCACTTGCCTGTCATACAAGACTCTGACTTGATAAACACAAATGTCATTTTTCCCTCAACAAGTGATTCAATCAGTGTGATTGATCTGAGTGAGGCAGAGGAGGATTACAGCCCTATCACAGATCAAGCAGAAGATGCAGCTCATGGGGTCACGGTTTCAGCTTCAGAATATACACTCCTACATGTAACCATAAAACTGCATATGAGCACTCTTTTGGATGAGATGATTGGCCAGTTTAAAGATTCAAGGATCGTGACATACAACTTAAAGTACAGCATCATAGATGAGAAGGGAGCTGATGAAGCTGGTGTGTCCAGAGATGTGTACTCAGGCTTCTGGTCAGAATTTTTGGATCATGCAGCTGAAGGGGAGGATATGAGAGTGCCATCACTCTCTGCAAAATGGCAGGATGAAGACTGGAAGTCAATTGGAAGAATCCTGGCCAAAGGATTTAAGGACCACAGATATTTTCCAACCCGTCTGGCAACAGCTTTCACAGTGGCACTCATTTTTGGAGAGCATTCAGTCACAGATGAGATTATGATTGAATCATTTCTCTCATACCTGTCAGTCAGTCAGACAGGGACCTGGTCTCTTTGGCCTTAAAAGAAGATCTCCTTGGTGATGATAGAGATGAGCTGCTGGATCTCTTGGATCGTTTGGGTGTAACCACCATGCCAACACAACAAAACCTAAAAGAACTGTTGCTAAAAGCTGGTCACAAACAAATAATCCAACTGCCAAAATATGCTTTAGACAACATGTCTGGAGAAGCCAAACAGATTTTCAGAGAAACTTTCAATAGCCCGGTGGATGTGCTACAGATGTATGAAGACAAAAGACCCACAACAAGAAGGTTCTTGAAATTGCTGGATGTCTCACCTCAAACTCAAGCAGAGAGCAAGTGCTTGCGTTTTTTACAGCAGTACATCAAAGGATTAGATGGAGTGGGATTGAGGAAAATGCTTAGATTTGTCACAGGCTCTGATGTTGTCTGTGTCAATGAAATAAAAGTGATTTTCACATCTTTGGATGGACTGGCAAGGCGACCAGATGCTCACACCTGTGGCCCAGTTCTGGAGCTTCCTTCCACATACAGCTCTTACCCAGAGCTGCGCTCTGATTTTGAAAGTATATTGTCAAGTAAACATGCACTTATCAAGGACATTGTATGAATCATGACCTAAATGTTAACAGAAGAATATGGCGGTGATTTGTTATTGTATTTGCCATAAAAAATGGAGTTACCTGTTAAAAATGTTACCTCAAACATGTGCACTGCATGGTTTTTCATTTTTGAAAGTTCAGCTTTTTCAAAATGTTTAAATTGTTTACAAATGTTCATATTCAGCATATAAACCATTAAATCATTGATTTGATGTAAATTTGCACAGTTGATCTTATCCTCTTCAAATAATGTAATTAATGTAAGGTGTTCAAGGCTGCTCAGGTGACTTTTTTATTTACATCTTCAAATGTAATTCAATCTTTCTTTTTTACAGTTCATGTTAACTTGAAATGTTATAAATAGGTTGCATTTCCTGTGACATAAATAAAAAGAACCCAGTTACTTTTATAAAACAGTATGAAATTTATTATTGCAATTTGATTTTACATTGTGCTTGATGTTATAATTGTTAGTGTGTCTCACGTTTCACAATAGATTACATTGTACATTTTTGCATCATTCACTTCTCAAATTGTAATGCAGATGAACTGATGGATGAAAGATGATTACTAAATCACACAATTACCAAATCTTCAGTCTGATGTACAACAAATGCAAATATGAAAGTCAAACTGAGGAGACAGTCTCATGTTAAAATAAATTATTACAGATTTGCAACTATACAGCTCCTCAGGAACATGTACAATTCAATAGCTTCATCAGGTTTTGTGGGTGGATGAAGATGGTTCTCTTCCATAAGAAGGCATGATAAAGTAAAAACTGTCTCATCACATGAGTATGGTCCTCTTTGAAGACATTCCTCTCTACAGGCATCCACAGCATCCTGAGAGACAGGTTTCAGGTAATCTATTGCTCCAAAAAGTTGTGGTAGATGATACAGTACATCATGAGTGGACGGTAATTTGGAGCCACTGCATTTCTGCTCTGGCGAATTCTGTGACTGTTCCACAAATGCTGAACTTGTTGCAGCTCATCCTATGACAGTGAAGTAAACAAACATACTTTACACATACAATAACATTATTGTAACAATTAACCACCCACTAGGGGTTCATCTTCTACTGGCTGGCAGGACTTTGACTCGTCCCTCCGCTATCACGTACTTTAAAATTAAAGTAATTTTCTATTTGCATTTGCACAGCTCCATTTAATGCGCACACTTTGACGTGTTTTGTCCACATTTTTTACTAATAAGGGGTAAAAACAGTGTGATCCCAACTGGCAGGTCATTTCTTTAACTGACAGCTCCATTAAATGCGCACACTTTGACACCTCTCAAGAATTTATAGTGATTCGATCATGCATTACGTATGGATATCTTCTTTTGTAAGATACCCATTATGTCAATATTTATTACTGTTTATTACTGTATTGAATGGAGCTGTCAGTTAAAGATATTACCTGCCATTTGGGATCACACCGTTTTCACCCCCTTAACAGTAAAAAATGTGGACAAAATGTACATAGTGTATAAGAAGACATCCATAGGTACAAATGCGAATAGAAAATGACTTTAATTTTAAAGTACATGATAGCGGAGGGACGCGTAAAATTCGGCGGGCATCACAAAATTTCGAGCCACGTATAGACGCGATAGATCGAAAATGAACTTTATCAAGTGTATCAAGTTTAAGGATATATTCATTTGAGTAATTCACTTAAAACAGACGTAGTTCATTCATATAAACATATAGAGAGAAGCGCAGATGACATATCTCTGAGCAGTTGGCCGGACTGAGTGTTTCTTTGTAGCGTGTAAAATGCATTGCAAGTATCAAACACCTTACAGAATAATAAAGTACATGAAACAACAAAAAATATTGCCTCCGACACTAAATTATCACTAAATTCAAAGTGCTGCCAAGTGCAGGACTGGCGGGTCACTTGACCTGCCATTGTCTGGTTGGCGGATCACGTGACCTGCCTGTGGCAGCTCCTGCCAGCCAGTTGAAGATTGAACCCCCACTCGAGTAGACAGCTGCAGATAACAGAATAATTTAATAACAGAATAGATAACAGAATAATTTTGGTTGCTTGAACCGTAAACAAAGCAGTTTTCAGCGTATTCGTCATTGTGGCCATAACGGAGGAACTTTTGCATTTGTTCCACGTAACAATTCTCTGTTCCCAGATCTGACCTCAGTCTGGCTGGTGTCCCCATCCTCTCTGCAACTTCATTAATAAAGTAGCTCGCGATGACCTTCGGGTTAGAATTAGTAGTATAAGCATGTAGCCAAATTACCATCCTAGAAAATCCGTCGATTGCACCATTAATGCAGATACCAAAAGGTTTCAGTTTGTCATAGGAGTCCATGTGCCACATAAACTTGGGGCCAGGATTTATATACATATAAATAAGCGATTTTATACATATTTATATATTTATATTTATTTATATTTATTTATATACATATAAATAAGCGTCTTAAGCGATTTCTCTTTCTGAGTTGCACTCCATACGGATCCAGAATATTTAATAAATGTCGAATTACACTTTGACTGACAACAAATCCAGCCTGAATACATTTTAGATGCTGTAGTTTATAGCCATGTAGCTTCCCGTAATGGTCTAGTTCATCAATAAGGAATAATGCCACATCCAATGCATCCATTTGATTCTTTCGTCTGTACAATCTCAGATGTTTAAGATGCCGACGCAGTGTCCTCATACTGATAATAACTCCGTCAACATGGCTTAATGCCATTAAAATCTCTTTGTGGTTTAAACCGAGGTAAAAATAAAACAAATTCAGTTCCGTTACATGTGCCATCTTGTGCCACCGTACAATTCAATGCCCTTCATGTAATTCCGTTATTTCGAACGACATATTTTGTTTTAAGAAAACATGCCGTTTTAACGGGATAGAATCTCGTTAAAACGACATATTATCTCGTTTTAACGACATATGATTTCGTTTTAACGACATATTTTCTCGTTATTATGACATATTTTCTCGTTATTATGACATATTTTCTCGTTAAAACGACATATTATCTCGTTTTAACGACATATTTTCTCGTTATTATGACACATTTTCTCGTTAAAACTAGATATTATCTTGTGTTAACGACATATTATATCGTTTTAACGACATATTTTCTCGTTATTATGACATAATTGAGTGGAAAAAATAATTGTAGGTGGCAGCAATGCGCCACCGTACAAAACACATTAACAAATCCGAAAACAAATTAACAAATCCCAAAACACATTAACAAATTAGAAAACAAATTAACAAATCCGAAAACACATTAACAAATCCGAAAACAAATTAACAAATCCGAAAACAAATTAACAAATCCAAAAACACATTAACAAATCCTAAAACAAATTAACAAATCCAAAAACAAATTAACAAATCCGAAAACACATTAACAAATCCGAAAACACATTAACAAGTCAGACAACCCGGAAGAGGTTGGTATAGTTTGTGAATGGAAACTTACCATCATCGGACGAGACACCTTTCATTCACCTGTATATCTTTAATGACAGGTGTCTTGTCCAATGATCGGTAAGTTTCCATTCAAAAACTATACCTACCGCTTCCAGGTTGTCTGAATCGGTGCACGAAACACATTAACAAATCAGAAAACACATTAACAAATCAGAAAACACATTAACAAATCAGAAAACACATTAACAAATCAGAAAACACAATGACATTTCAGACAACCCGGAAGCGGTTGGTATAGTTTGTGATTGGACAAGACACCTGTCACTCAAGGTATACATGAAGTTCAACAGTCTGCCGCAGGGAAAAGGTGGAATGGATGGATGGAATGGATTACTGTGGATTAATTCTGTTGAACGGAAAACTTTATTTAAACGGTGAACTTTACACATTACACATAAGATTCCATACCTGTATATCTTGAGTGACAGGTGTCTTGTCCAATGATCGGTAAGTTTCCATTCAAAAACGATACACTACCGTTTCTGGGTTGTCTGACTTGTCGTTGTGTTTTCTCATTTGTTAATGTGTTTTCGTATTTGTTAATGTGTTTTGGGATTTGTTAATGTGTTTTGGGATTTGTTAATTTGTTTTCTAATTTGTTAATGTGTTTTCAGATTTGTTAATGTGTTTTGCACTTCCCGGCCACCGTACCCGGTGTTCCCCGTTCGTCTGGGGAATGTTTAGCCCATGTTTAACCCTGATAGTAGATTACAAGCAACACAGAAAGGAATGTAAAGACAACATTCAGGAGTCATGTTATCAGCTGTAAAACACAAAATATTACAGAATGTATAAGGTTTAAATTCTAAATGAGCTATATTGTCTCCAACACTAATCTCATTCTAAAACTCAGTGTCATTCACAAAGAAAGCTCATTGAAGTCAAAATTCAAATATCAAACGTGGGTCAAAACAAAACGTCACTGTTCTACTTGAAGTATTTAGTATTTGGGTTGGGTTACGTTATGCTATGCCCTGCTAAGCTAGGTTAGGTTACGTTGTGCTATGCCCTGCTATGCTAGGTTAGGTTACGTTATGCTATGCCTCGCTAGGCTATGTTGGGTTACGTTATGCTATGCCCTGCTAGGCTATGTTATGTTATGCTATGCCTCACCAAGCTATGTTAGGTTACGTTATGCTATGCCCTGCTAGACTATGTTACGTTATGCTATGCTTCACCAGGCTATGTTAGGTTACGTTATGCTAGGCCCTGCTAAGCTAGGTTAGGTTATGTTATGCTATGCCTCGCTAGGCCATGTTCCATTACGCCATGTTAGGCCTCGTTGACTGTTATGATACATTATGCTATGCCTCGCTAGGCTGTGTTATGGTGCTTGGTGCTGTGCCTTGCTGGGCTATGTTGTGTTGCGTTGCACTGTGCTGCGCTTTGCTAGGCCGTGTTAGGTTACGTTACGCTATGTTGTGCCTCGCTAGGCTGTTGTGATATGTCGTTCTGTGACCCGATAGGCTGTTGTGATGCTACGCTATGTTGTGCCTTGTTAGGCTACAGATGTGGCCTTTAAGAACGAACGTCTTCTCCCACGGCATTCGTGCCGCGGCTTTCTGCACTTCTGTTCGGGGGACTATCTTAGCAATCACCTTAATGTGTTTCGCTTCACAGAATATCCACCAGGTGTCGCATAAGAACCCTGTTTCTCTTAAACACTCAAAAGGATTTTTAAGATTGTATATGTTTATATTATTAATTTACATTTAAAAAATTTATATTTTTTTATTTTACTTCACATTACATCAGAATTGTGAGAAAACATCCACAATAATATAAAATTATAAAGACGTATGAAACACCGTTGGATATGGGATTTTTTAAATTAAAATTTGTTCTTCTTCTCCTTATTATTATTATTATATGTTGCCTACATTTACTCAAATAATAGCAATGTAAAATATAAAGGAAATCACAGTTCAAGTTAGGCATAACATAACATAAGTGACATTAAGAGATTTTATTAAGTTACTTTAATCATTTATTTTAGAGATATTTATAGAAATATCTCTAAAATCATTTATTTGCATTGCCTTCTGTATTGCATTCGTTTTGTACATTTACAGGTGCACAAATACTGGCTCATTTTAATTTCATTAAGACACTGCTGTGTTCTGTATTGATCGATGTTCTGTAAATTTGTACTTAACAAGCCTAAACCATGTTATTCAATTTGTTATTATTATTATTATTATTATTATTATTATTATTATTCAAAAAATATATATTTAGCTGTAATATAGTTTGTGTTCATTTTTTCTCATAAGGGAAAATTATTATTATTATATATATTATTTATTATTTACTGACATTAAAAATGGTCAAAATGGTTTCAAAACAATCTCCTGGCTTTGAAATATACAAGCCTGTAATTGTGCATTAACTTTTGTGCCTCTAGAGTGAAAATAATTCAAAATTTCTGTTGTTTTTTTTTTTACTAGAAAATGAGGCATTTTTGCATATTAATGAGGTTTATTATACCAAATATTAAAATTTTTTTTGCAAAATATATGTTAATATGTTGTAAACAAGTTAGACAAAAAAGGTGAAAAAAAAGGCTATCATATATACTTCATTTTTTATAAGCAGTCAAAACAGACAAGGTCAAGTTGACTCAGCGCTCCTAATTTGTATAGGAATTCAGACGAGGTCTGCAGGAGGGTTAAGTTATGCAATATCGACCCATTCAGAGCCGATCGGCCCTATACGCACACTACGCAAGTTGCGTAGGGCCCCGCAAATTATGCAAGGCACCGCCTCCCCTGCCTCATTTTACAGCGTGTGTTAATGTTTACTGTGTAGCATGGGCGAGGCTAAAAAGGAGCTCAGCACCCCTAAAATTTTTATTAACATTTTAGTCCAGCGGGTCGCCGCTGCTGTGGAGTAGCACAGGACGTGAGTGACTCGTCCATAGTCATAAACGGAGAGAAGTAGCACCGGTTACAATGTTCTTCCGCAAGACGCATGCAGTTCTGTTTATTAACTGCTAGAGCGTGAAACAAAAACAGCAGCGCGACAAATAAACTGCGTACCTGTGTAGTGCGTACGTGTGTCTCTGTTGGTAAAGTTTATCGTTAATTTGATACTCATTTTAACAATCGGGAGTCATGTAAAAATGATGTCACGTGAGTCTTTTGGAAACATGGAAGCCCTGGCGTTTGGACCAGAGTGAAAATAAACGACATATCACTGTATACCACCAGTATGTGTGAAAACACTCACTCACTTTGCTGTATTTATTCATTCCTCACACACAGAGGATTTAACCTGAACCATGCTTAACTCCTGAACTCCTAGCATTATTCTCTCTCTCTCTCTCTCTCTCTCTCTCTCTCTCTCTCTCTCTCTCTGTGTGTGTGTGTCTGTATGTGTGGCCTGCCAGTGAGCAACGGACATATGACAGTTCTTTAAAAGAAAAAAGACAGAATCAGGTGAGAGACTAGGGACAGTCCATAATGATCTTGTGAAAGGAATTTGTCATTTAATAAAAAGTTAAAAGCCCAATAATAATAATAATGATAATAATAATTCATTCATTCATTCATCTTCTACCGCTTATCCGAACTACCTCGGGTCAAATAATAATAAAGACATTTAAAATGACACACCTCGGTGTGCCTTTTGATCATAACCTTAGCTTCAGCACCCCTGAAAAGGAGCTCAGCACCCCTAAAGCTCTGACTCTAGAATCGCCCCTGCTGCGTAGATGACAATATGAAGCGGAGTTATCCATCTGGCCATGAAAAGTGAAAAAAAAAGTAGACCAGTACAAAAAGTAGCGTGATAGCACTCCTAAATGACAATGTTTATAGTCTTTCAAGGTTACAACAACGTTAATGCAATATGGAAACCAATGGATTTACATTGGAATGAGCATAATGCCAGGTCAAAATGAATGCACATTCCTCAGTAAATAATAACCATCAGGGATCAAGTATTGCTCTAATGTATACTATAAAACACAGTGACACGATATGGCAAGCATTTTAGCTTTTATACATTCACATGATATGGATTTTTGATATCAAATCAGTTTTCAATACTTAAAATGTAAATATTAAGAGTGTGATTTCTAGTAGTAACCATATTTTTGATATCAGGAATTACGTTTTTACACTAGTAAAAACGTAATTGCTGATATCTGCTATTGCATATTCACTAGTTGAATATAGCAAGAGCCGTCATATTATGAATAGTATTTTATATTTGAAAATGGATAAAGAGGAATCTGAGGGAGGCAGTTTAAGTGGGGCCTAATGCAGCTTATAAAATGAATAATAGTAGTTATCTAAACCTTACAGGTGTTATGCTGAAATTTGTTAGTAGAGGAGATGCTGTCAAGTGTGAATGTGTGGCAAATGGTTTACATGGCTCACGGGTCAGGTAGGAGGGCCCCTTAGCAGAATTTTGCTTAGGGCCCCAGGGAGGTCAGGATCGGCTCTGGACCCATTTTTTTTATAAGTTATAAACATTCATCTGAAATACCCTTTAAGTTATGCAGTAAATAGCATTTAAACAAAGTAACTGCAAGAAAAAGCTTGTGCTTTGTATTAACCATTTGTTGATTACGTAAAACTTTCCACTTATTGCTGTAAATTTAAGTTGGTTATATCAACATATGTCAAATTAAGTTATTTAATATCGACCCATTTTTTATGCAGTATTTAACACTAGATTTACTGAATTTTTTATTTTCTGGTGCGGGTCCCAAGGTGTGATTCCCCCCCTGTTTCGATTTTCACAGTTCTTCAGCTTGATTCTCCTCCTGCTTTTGTTGTGCAAACACACCCATCACCCATGAGGCCTGGCACATTTGCATTTGTTCACTCAGAGTAGCTCAGATCCAATAGTCTGTTTTATTTATAAAAAATTATGTGAAAACAGAATGAAAAGTTGCTAATACAATGGCATGAATAAAATGAAAACTTGCTAACACTTCAGTCTCCAATGTATGTTTGTACACAAATGTCATAAGCTGAGTGAAGTTATGGTCCATGGCTTTTGACATGTTTGAACACATACAGAATAAAATGATGTAATTTTATTTTCATTGGCCATCACTGAATTATAACACCAAAAGTGAATTTTGAGATGGAACAAGAACCCAACATGCCTCCACGGAAGATGCACCGTGGTACTGGGAAGCCCTGTCTGAGCCAGACGGCAAAAGACGACACTGTGTGGGTAGAGGAGGACATTGGAATGCCCAGTGCAGTAGCAAATCGCTTGTGCTTCACTGCGCAAGCTGGACCCACAGAGTCTTTGTGTGTGACATGGAAACCTTCAGAAATGTCTGCCATATTTATAAAAAAGAAACACATTCACAATATATGGATACACGAGTCTGTTTTATTTTAAATAGAACTTTCACAATTCAAATTTGTTGAAGCGTGTCCAGATGTCAGAGATCGCAGCAAATTTGTCTGTTAGAAGGTGTTGCATAATTGAAATGAATCTATCTCGAGGCATTGTCTCTTTGAAAGCCAGGAGATTGTTTTGAAACCATTTTGACAATTTTTAATGTCAGTAAATAATAAAACCTTGTGAAAAATTGTGAATAAAATTTCCTTTACACCTCTTATGCTTTTTATTATATTTAATGAATAAACAATAAACCTCATGAAATTATGCCATGTTTTTAAGTAAAATAAGCAGAAATTATTAAATATTAATAATAAGAAAATAACAAGAAATTAATAAGAAAATAACACATATTGTCGACTCGTCAGCCTACATGAAACACCACTGCCCTCTACAGGTTTTGTATTTCCTGCGCTGAACATTTGACCCCCCTTCGATAGAGTCTCGCAGAATGCTGGAGGTCCTCGCGGCATTCTTCTCTCCGAGGCGGGCTTTTTAAAAGGCCACATCTGTATGTTGTGTTGCATTATGCTATGCCTTGCTAAGCCATGGTAGGTTACGTTGCGCTATGTTATGCCTCGTTAGGCTGTGTTGGGCTGTGCCTTGCTGGGCTATGCTGTGTTGCGTTGCATTGGGCTGTGCCTTGCTAGGCCGTGTTGGGTAATATTACGCTATGTTGTGCCTCGCTAAACTGTGGTGATACATTGTGCTATGCCTCACTGGGCTGTGTTATAGTATGTTGTGGTGTGCCTTGCTAAGCTATGTTGTGTTGCGTTCGTTATGCTATGCCTTGCTAGGCATGTAGGTTACAGTGCACTATGTTGTACCTCGCTGGGCTGTTGTGATGTGTCGTGCTGTGCCTCACCAGGCTGTTGTGATACGTTGGGCCGTGCCTTGCTATGCGTTTTGTTATGTTATGCTGTGCCTCGTTTGGCTGTTATGATGCGTTGTGCCTTGCTGGGCGTTATGTTGAGATGTGCTATGCCTCCCTAGGCTGTATGATACGTTATGCTGTGTCTCGATAGGCGTTTGTTACGTTATGCTATGCCTCCATAGGCTGTAATGGTACGTTATGCCATGCCTTGCTGGGCGTTATGTTACATTATGCTATGCCTTGCTGGGCTGTGTTTGTTACGTTGTGCTGTGCCTCGCTGGACTGTGTTGGGTTACGTTGTGCTATGCCTTGCTGGGCTATGTTGTGTTGCGTTATGTTGTGCTGTGCCTTGCTGGGCCGTGTTGTGTTGAGTTGCGCTGTGTTTATGCCTCGTTGGCTGTTGTGATGCGTGGTGCTGTGCCTCGCTGGGCTGTAGTGATACTTATGCGGTGCCTTGCTAAGCATGATTTTGCGTTGTGCTGTGCCCTGCTGGTCTGTTTTGCTTTACGCTATGCGATGCCTTGCTGGGCTGTGTTGCGTTGCGTTATTCTATGCCTTGCTGGGCTGTGTCGGGTTGTGTTGTGCTGTGCCTTGCTGGGCCGTGTTGTGTTGCGTTACGCTGGGTTATGCCTTGCTGGGCTGTTGTGATGCGTCGTGCTATGCCTCGCTAGGCTGTTGTGATACGTTGGGCTGTGCCTTGCTGGGCTGTTGTGATATGTTATGCCATGCCTTGCTGGGCTTTATGTTGCGTTGTGTTAGGACTCTCTGGGCTGTTATGTTACGTTATGCGATGCCTTGCTAAGCTATGTTATGCTTTGCCCTGCTAGGCGGTTATGATATGTTATGCCATGTCTTTCTAGGCGTTATGATACGTTATGGTAGGACTCACTAGGCTGTTATGATACGTTATGAAGGAAACATTTACTGAAAAATGGTCTAACTTCTTAACATGACAATGGTTAAATGCTAGCCAGCAATGAAATGAAAAGCTTGGTTAAAATTCTCTCCTCCTTGTAGAAGCTCTGCAGCTGTGTCCAGCGAAAGATAGTGACCTGGCGGATTGATAATCGATGACTACTGGCTCTGCTTGTATTGTGTTGTTTTTTTTTTGTTGTTTAAACATAAAGTTCCAAAGCTGGGAAAGGCACTGTGAAGCATCCTAACCGCTGCTTCTTCATTTATTTAATAGCTGGACTTATCCGAAGTTTTCTCAGGAGTGTCTTGGTTGCCTACTCATTAGTTTGCCTATAATAATTTGCTTTCTGCTGTTAAAGAACCTGAAATTTGTCGATTCTTTGTTGGGAAAGGAAGTTAAGACTGGATTTCTTGTTGGGCCTTTTGGAAGTCTCCTTTCTTGGGTTGTTGTATGGATCCTAGGGGGATGGCTACTCGGGGGATATTCAGGGAGGAGGCGCTTGGTTTCTCGTGTTCTGTTTGTGATTGAGCTAGCTCTGCTGCTAGCTCTCCTCCTCCTCTGCTGCTGCTAGCTCTCCTCCTCCTCTGCTGCTGCTAGCTCTTCTCCTCTGCTGCTGTCCCTAAAGGTAGCTGAAACAGGAGTGGAACGTTAAAATAAGATCCGGTTGCTCCTTAAAAAATTGGGATGGCATGATGTTCTGGAGTCTTCTGCAGCCTTGAATTGTTTACAGATGCTGCGCCTTCCGTTGGTTTTGGGGAGGGGGGTTAATGGTCAGTGGTTGCTAGTAATTGGCAAAGGAACTGCTTTCCGTGCCTGATAATAACATGTCCTCTGCTCTGCTGGTGTTTTACTAATAAGTTTGGCTAGTGAAATGCTCGCTTTAATCCTCTGCTGTCTCTTCAGTTAACAGGAAGAGCCAGGGAGGATTGCCTGGTATGGTCTGTTTGGGGGGGATTTTGTCTTGCTGCTTTCCCAGTTAATGGGAGATTGTCCCCCCACGAAGCTGCTGCTGTTCCCTGACTTGCTTTCATGGAGCTCATGAAAAGGATGGGGAATTCAGAACAGAGTCATACTGCCAAATGTAAATTTTATAAGCTTGCAAATAAAAAATTTAAATATATGTCAAAGAATTGTCTTTATTTTGACTCAAGTGATCCTGAATGAAATATAGCGTTTCAGCGTCAGTTCAGGCAGGCCACAAGCTCGGCTATCAGCTGATGTAAATTTTCTAACCCCGCCCATCAGCTGATCTGATTCCTAAGTGCGCTATTGGTCCCTTTCAAACAGGGCGCCCTATTTAAATGCTTTTTTCAGGCTGTTTGCTTGGCTGTTTCCTCTGCATTGCTGCAACCCACCGCCTCCCCTAGCTCCTCCTTGAAACTTTGTGTTTAACTTAATCAGTGTCATTCTGTTGTCACTGATGCAGGCTCTGTTCAAAATGGGGGATTTTGTCTTGCTGCTTTCCCAGTTAAATGGGAGATTGTCCCCCCACGAAGCTGCTGCTGTTCGCTGACTTGCTTTCATGGAGCTCATGAAAAGGATGGGGAATTCAGAACAGAGCCATACCGCCAAATGTAAATTTTATAAGCTTGCAAATAAAAAATTTAAATATACATCAAAGAATTGTCTTTATTTTGACTCAAGTGGTCCTGACTGAAATATGGTCGAATCACAGCTCGTATCTCAAAAAATTCTTGTCAAAGCACCCGTATCTCGAGGTATCATTGTATATATATATATATATATATATATATATATATATATATATATATATATATATATATACAGTATACACACACACGCACATACACGCGCACACACACACTTAGGTCCATATATATTTGGACACAGGCACAATTTTTATACCTTTGTCTATGTATGCCACAGAATAAAATGAAAATGAAGAAAAAGAAGATGCCTTTGAAGAGTAGACTTTCAACTTTAATATAAGAGGTTGAACAAAAATAAGTAAAAGGTTCAAGAACTGCAACCATTTTTATACACAGCCCCCACTTTTGAGGGGCTCAAATGTAAATTGGACAAATGAATATAATAAATAAAATGTTATTTTTTAATATCTTGTTGAAGATCCTTTGCAGGCAATGACTGCCTGAAGTCTGGAGCCCATGGACATCACCAGAGACTGGGTTTCCTCCTTTCTGATGCTTTGCCAGGCCTTAACTGCAGCTGTCTTCAGTTGATGTTTGTTCATGGGACTTTCTGCCTATAGTCATCTACTACTGTTATCTTCCGTGGACGGCCAGGCCTTTTTATGTTGCTGAGCTCACCATTGCATTCTATTTTTTCTCAGAATCTACCAAACTGTCGATCTGGCCACTCCTAATGTTCTCGCTATTTCTCTGATAGATTTGTTTTGTTTATGAAGCCTAATTATGGCCTGTTTGACATGCATGGAGAGCTCCTTTGAAGGCATGATGTTGGTTCACAGCAACAGATTCCAAGTGCAAATACTACACAGAATCAACTCCAGACCTGTTACCTGCTTAATTGATGAAGAAATAATGAAGGAATAGCCTACACCAGTCCATGAAACAGCTTTTTATTCAACTGTCCAATTACTTCCAATTACTGGCTACTCTCAAGAGCTGTAATTCCTAAACCCTTCCTCCAATTTGGATTTAAATACCCTCAAATTAAAGCTGAGAGGCTTACAGCCCACTATACCTATACAACTATAGCTTGAATATGTTTTGGTAAATACCTAAAAAAAAAAAAAAATTGTGCCTGTGTCCAAATATATATGGACCTAACTGTAGATGAAAATTGTACTCTACTTCTAAAGATTATCAGTCAAGAAGTAAATGTATTGTTGCAATTTTGAAATTTGGCCAACAACATTCATTCATTCATTCATTCATTCATTCATTCATTCATTCATCTTCTACCGCTTATCCGAACTACCTCGGGTCACGGGGAGCCTGTGCCTATCTCAGGCGTCATTGGGCATCAAGGCAGGATACACCCTGGACGGAGTGCCAACCCATGGCAGGGCACACACACACTCTCATTCTGGCCAACAACATATAAGATCAAATAGTATTCATAACAGTAAGTTTTAATTATGTCATTTATTGCTTTTATATTAGTTTTCTTGTTGTTGTTAGAAGTAGTAGTAAGTAATATTAGAAGCAATATTCTAGAATGTGCAAATGTAGCACAGGGTAAAATATATAAAAAAAAAAAAAAACAACAAAACAAAAAAAACTACTACTAATAATAGTGACCTTAAACTATTTGTAACCATTGTGAGTTTTATTTAATACAATGTACTACTAATACCACCACTACTGTACTACTACTACTACTACTACTGATATCAGCAGCAACAGTATTACTACTACTACTAAAAGGAGCAAATTGTAGGAGCAAATAAAAGCAAAATTGGCAATCAAACATGCATAAATATAAGAGCTCTGTATCCAAGGCCATGACGGCCGAGCTCTGGAAACGTAAGTCGGTCTTGAAATCCTGAGCGATTTCTCTCACCAGGCGCTGGAAGGGCAGCTTGCGGATAAGCAGCTCAGTAGACTTCCGATAACGGCGGATCTCCCTCAGAGCCACGGTGCCGGGACGGTGAGGCTTCTTCACGCCGCCGGTAGCCGGGGCGCTCTTGCGAGCAGCCTTAGTGACGAGCTGCTTCCTGGGTGCTTTGCCACCAGTGGACTTACGGGCGGTCTGCTTGGTTCTTGCCATAGCGTCGAGCTGTAAACTTCATGGAGGAAAAGCACAATAAACGGCGCTGGTGAACGCTGTCATTTTAAGCCCTAATGCCGCCCTGTTCTCATTGGGCGGATTGAAAGCACATGTCTGCCATTGGATAGAACGCGTTACGTCACCTGATGACTATTGGACCGTTCTCTGTCACGGACACAGTTTGATACCCAAACCGCCCGCCCCTATTTTACTGGCGCTCTCAGTAGCACAGCGCTTTTGTTTTACGTCAGCAACCTACTGTCTCTTTCTGTCATTTAGAGAGCAGGCTTCATCATTATTATTATTATTATTATTATTATTATTATTATTATTATCTGTCATCCGTCTTTAAACAAGACCAGTAATTATTAATGTTAGATTTTAACACTAATTTGGGGAATTGTCTTTATAAGTTCACACTCACAGCATTAATAAAAACTAGGATGAAATTGCACTTTTCCAGTAAAAGTGGGTGGCTCTTAAAAGAGCCTTTTTGGGTGGTGAGAAATGCAGCGCTGAGCGAGTTTACTTGGTCTTGACGGCTTTCTCAGTCTTCTTGGGCAGCAGCACGGCCTGAATGTTGGGCAGTAAACCTCCCTGAGCGATGGTCACTCCTCCGAGCAGTTTGTTCAGCTCCCTGTCGTTAGCGAGCTGCAAGTGGCGGGGAATGATACGGGACTTCTTGTTGTCACGGGCGGCGTTGCCAGCCAACTCAGATCAGATACTCGAGCACGGCGGCCAAGTAAACCGGAGCGCCGGCACCGACGCGCTCGGCATAATTACCTTTACGCAGAAACCTGTGCACACGACCCACGGGGAACTGCAGTCCGGCCCTGGATGAACGAGTCTTGGCCTTAGCCCTAGTTTTACCGCCGGTTTTGCCTCTTCCGCTCATCTTGTAGCGCAGATACGTTCTAAGAACAACACTGAAATGACAGCGCTGTTCTAGCACTCTGTAATATAACCATCACCTCAACTCTCTTATTGGCTAAGATACTTGTGACGGAAGAACCAATCCGAGACACGCCGTAGAATTCCAGGGTCAGTCCATCATTCTATTGTACGCCCCACGCCCCTGTGAGAGAGAGAGAGAGAGAGAGAATGAATGAAATTAAAATAAAAAAGACTAAATGCATATCATTGTAGAGAGAAAATATTTTGTAAACTGAATTATGATCAGTATCTTGATTATTCACTGGTTTTATATCTATAAAGCATATATTAGTATAGAAGAGAGTAAAGACAAATGCACATGGATTTAAAATGTAAACTGTCCAATTGTCCCTAGTTGTTCATACGTTTATGTGAAGGTGAATGTACAACTCTGTAGCTGCCTAAACACTCGGTACAGAATCCACTAAAGTCATCATTTTGTTTATCAGAATAGGAAACAGCTGTTTAAGGGAAAATATGGGTGGCTCTTAAAAGAGCCGTTTGAGGAGTAAAAAAACGAGAAACACGTTTACTTCTTCTTGGGAGCCTTTTTGGCCTTCGCCGCTTTGGGATTTACAGCCTTTACCTTCTTGGGGGTACCTCTTGGCTGCTTTCTTGGGGGTCGCTGGCTTTTTGGCCTGCTTGGGGCTTTTGGTGGCTTTCTTGACGGCAGAGACGGGCTTCTTTGTCTTCTTGGGAGACTTCTTGGCTGCAGGTTTCTTGGCCGCTACCTTCTTGGGCTTCTTAGCCACAGTGGGCTTTTTGGCGGCCGCCTTTGTCGCTTTGGGCGCGGCTTTCTTTGCGAGCTTCTTAAGTTCGGTCTGCCGGTCCCTTTGGTCTGCGCCAGAGTGCCTTTAGTAACGAGGCTCTTGACGGCGAGCTTGACGCGAGAGTTGTTCTTCTCCACGTCGTATCCGCCGGCAGCCAAAGCTTTCTTCAGGGCAGCAATAGACACGCCGCTCCTCTCCTTGGACGAGGAAACCGCTTTGACGATGAGCTCGCCGACGCTAGGACCTGTTTTCTTGGTCCTCGAAGCTGTCTTCTTCTTGGGCGCTTTGGTCGGCGCGGCGGTGGGAGCGACTTCAGCCATCTCTCTGTCACTGGGAGCTAATAGTAGAATAAACGAGTGTACCGCTGTATGCTGTGTAATACAGGAACCTTCCTCCTCTCGACCGGGGGGCTGGGCTTAAAAGTAAGCACGAGAACGTTGTAGACTCAACCCGGCCGTGGCTGAACGACTGCGCTTCTGAGACACAGTGACAAGTGTGTTTTCTCACGGCGTTTCTCAGCGTTTATTGAGCAGGGACTTTGTTGCTCGCTACGAGCTCACGTCGGGTCTCGGGAAAAAGGACAATGTCGTGCAGCGAGCACAAAAGTGTACGGCGCGTCTGGGGCTCGCTCCGGCTTGCAGCGCATTTGGGGCGATGTGGCGTGTAAAAACTAGACAAAAAGAGGCACGGGGAGAACCTTGTGAATGACACTGATGTATTTGTATCGACTGAGTGTTGTGTGTAATAATTATAACGGAGCCGTTTGTGCTGCTTAAAGCACATGTATACTAGAGACAGACAGAAAGTGCGAGTTGTGGGTGTCCATTTGCGTGTGTCTTTGTTTCTGTTTGTTTAGACTTGTTGCTGTTGTTGTGTTCCCTTGTTTGTGCTTGTACCTTTGTCATGATCTGGGGTCTATTGCACAAAACTAGGATAAGGGATTGAGCCAGGATATCTTGGTTATCCTGGCTCAATTTATCCTGTTGCACTAAAGCTGGATTGGGGGCAGGAGGATGTTATGGTATAAATTACCATGGAGATTTATTCTGTGGAGCTAGCCTGCTCCAGACCAGGCTAAATTCCAGGATCTATTTAATCTCATCCCTTATGCCAGTCAGCAGTCACCACAAACGGAAACCAATAATTATTCCACTGCCCACTATACATTGTTATTACATATAACTAGACCCACTGTCATTATTTAAACGTTTGCGATCATTAATTTCAATCATTTTGGATAAATGATGATTTTTAGATGGTGTTGCTATCATTAGATAATTTACAGTTTGCCATAGACTATAAGGCTATACAGTATATAAAATAATAGAATATTAGGGCCACAGAGGAAAAAAAGAAAATTCACAGACTTCGAGAATGAAGTCATAATATTGTAACCCGTTGTTTTAGAGGAGGACAGTTGTTAAAATGACAGCTGTGGGGCATTTTGTGGAATTGTTCTTCAGTATGGTTTCACAAACAAGGACATACTTAATCTTTTGGCACACCAGCATCACATTGTGATAAGTATCAGGACTGTAAAAAGAATATGCATCTTTTCCCTAGAAAGAACTAGCCTAATAAATTTATGACTTTTTCCTTCTTCATCAGTGTGGCCCTAATACTCTGTCGTATAAAATACACATTCCATATAAATATAAATGCACAAAGTGTAACATTATGTTCATTTATTGAATAAGGTTAAAACAAAGCAGGTAAACCATCAGCTCCTTTTCGAAACTGAAGTCACACAGTGACTCTACAAGATGGAAAGCACAGAATCAAGGCAAGGCAAGGCAAGGCAAGTTTATTTGTATAGCACATTTCATACACAGAGGTCATTCAAAGTGCTTTACATAGAAATTAGAAAACAGTTTATAAGAGAGAAAAAAAATATATATGTAAAAATAAGAGACATACGATAAAATCATAATAAAAACAAAGAACAATTAAAGAAAATAAAGGTGATTTCAATAAAAACAGTTTAAAATATGTTAAAAAGAATAAAACAGGAGTAAAAGTGATTAGGATAAAAAGTGCAGTCAGTGTGAATCAGCACAGTGATCATTTAGTAAATGCAGAGTTAAACAGATGTGTTTTTAATTTTGATTTAAAAGTGTCTACTGTTGAAGCACATCTGATCTCTTCTGGAAGCTGATTCCAGTTATAGGTGGCATAATAACTAAATGCTGACGCACCTTGTTTTGAGTGAACCCTTGGTATCTCTAACTGACCTGATCCTAATGATCTGAGTAATCTGCTTGGTTTATATTCAGTTAGCATATCTGTAATATATTTCGGTCCTAAGTCATGAAGTGATTTATAAACGAGTAACAATACTTTAAAAATCTATTCTAAATGTAACTGGAAGCCAGTGTAAGGACCTGAGGACTGGAGTGATGTGCTCAGATTTTTTGGTTCTGGTCAGAATTCTGGCAGCAGCGTTCTGTATGAGCTTCAGCTGTCTAATGGTCTTTTTGGGGATCCCAGTAAGGAGTCCATTGCAATAATCCACCCTGCTGGTGATGAAAGCATGAACAAGTTTCTCTACGTCCTGTCTTGAGACAAAACATCTAATTCTGGCTACAGTATATTTCTGAGATGGTAGTAAGCTGATTTGCTTATCGCTTTCACATGACTACTGAAATTAAGGTCAGACTCTAAAATTACACCAAGATTTCTGACTTTGTTTTGTGTCTTTAGACCCCTAGAGTCAAGGTGTGTGTTAACCTTGAGAGTTTCATCTATATTTCCGAATACAATGACTTCGGTTTTGTCTTTGTTTAACTGGAGGAAGTTTTGACGCATCCAACTGTTAATTTCATGAATGCATTTACTTAGAGAGTCAATGGGGCTGTAGTCATTAGGGGACAGGGATAAGTAAATCTGGGTGTCATCTGCATAGCTGTGGTAAGCAGTTTGGTTCTTTTTCATTATTTGACCAATTGGGAGCATATACAAATTAAAGAGAAGTGGTGCAAGAATTGAGCCCTGTGGGACTCCACATGTCATGGATGTCCACTCAGATTTATGGTTACCTATGTTCACATAGTAACCTCTCCCTTTTAGGTATGATTTAAACCATTTGAGGACCATCCCAGAAAGCCCTACCCAGTTTTCCAGTCTATGTAAGAGTATGGTGTGAAAGCACCATATGGTCCCTGACTTTAATAATAAGAAGAACAGAAAATGTTATGCATTACGTGTTTTAGCCGTATTATGAATCCATCACTTCTCACTTGTATAACGATGTGGTTACAAGCTACAAAGCTAGTTTTAATGCATTTAGTGAAGGATATGCTTTAAGGTAAAAACACTAAAGAAGCTAAGAGTTCAGCGGTTTATAACAGTCCTCTGTTTACAGACTGTTGAGCAACGCGTTCAACGAGCTCCTGGCTTTCCAGCGTGCCTTGAAGGATTTGGTTGCGTCTGTTGATGCCACATACGCCAAGCAGTTTGAGGAGTTTTTCATCGGACTGGAGGGCAGCTTCGGGAGCAAACACGTCACTCCTCGTACCCTCACCTCCCGCCTGCTGGGCTCCATGGTGTGTGTGGAGGGCATCGTTACCAAATGTACGTCACAGTTTGTTATAAACAAGGTTAAACATGTTATAACAGTGATATTACAGACAAAAAGCAAAATGTTTTGTCCTTTCTATTCTAGGCTCTCTTGTGCGCCCCAAGGTAGTACGAAGTGTCCATTATTGCCCAGCAACCAAGAAGACATTAGAGCGCAAATACACAGACATGACCTCACTGGATGCCTTCCCTTCCAGCGCCATCTACCCGACTAAGGTACTGCTTATGTGTCTACACCTGTTACATTTGATATATTTAACTTGAGGTGAAAATGGCTACTAAAGTGCATCTATTCCACACATATGCACTTTGATTTTCTTTCCAGGATGAAGAGAACAACCCCCTGGAGACAGAGATTGGTCTGTCTATCTATAAAGACCATCAGACTATCACAGTACAGGAGATGCCTGAGAAGGCTCCGGCTGGCCAGCTGCCTCGCTCGGTGGACATCATCCTGGACAACGACTTGGTGGACGCTGCCAAGCCAGGAGATCGTGTGCAGATCATCGGCACCTACCGCTGTCTGCCGGGCAAGAAGGGAGGCTTCACCTCGGGTACCTTCAGGTACAACAAGCACTTTTATATAATTCGATATTTATTCGATTTGGAACATGACTGCAACACTGAGGGGAGTAACAGCTAGTTCTACAGTTAAGACTGATTTTACTACAGTTATTATTAATAGATGCAGTCCCTCAGTTCTCCCTTTGTTGCTCCTACATTTAGGACCATTATGATAGCTTGCCAAGTGAAGCAGATGAGCAAAGAGGTCCCTCCGTACTTCTCAGCCGACGACGTGGCAAAGATCAAAAACTTCAGCAAATCTCGCACCAAGGTGAGGACGTAAACATTACAGCATTTCGCACTGATGTATGATTGTGTGTGGGTCGGAGATCGTGTCCTCTCAATAACTCATACAGCACTAATGTATGTTTCTGCACAGAATGTGTTTGACCAGTTGGCTCGCTCTTTGGCTCCCAGTATTCACGGTCATGAGTACATCAAGAAGGCCATACTGTGTATGCTGCTTGGTGGAGTAGAGAAGGTTCTAGAAAATGGATCACGCCTCCGTGGGGACATCAACGTCCTCCTTATAGGTTTGTATCGCAAACGAATCAATACATTTCACAGAAACATGTATTTCTAAACCTGAGATTAAAATAAGGGTTCTGTTTCCTTTGCCAGGCGATCCCTCTGTTGCGAAGTCACAGCTACTGCGCTACGTGCTACATACAGCACCCCGTGCTATTCCCACCACGGGTCGCGGCTCGTCGGGTGTCGGTCTCACTGCAGCCGTCACCACCGACCAAGAGACAGGTACTGCGGCGTGAGCGTTAACTAAAACGGTGGACCTGCATCTGCATGAGTTTATGTTTTGTGCTTTTTCTACATAATTGGCTGCTTTAAATAATCACATAAATGTTCAGTTGTCTGTATATTCCTAGTAAAGTGGCTGGTGAGTAAACGTTAATCACTCCATGGGATCTGCATTAAAAAATGACAGATTTCTTATGAATATGAATGATATGGGCAAAAAAAATGTGAAAGCTTTGCGCTAGATGTTGGAGTGTGTGTGTGGGGATTAGTGATCATTCAGCTACAGGGGCATTAGTGAGATCAGACACTGATGTTGGAGTGTCTGTGGGGATTAGTGATCATTCAGCTACAGGAGCATTAGTGAGATCAGACACTGATGTTGGAGTGTATGTGTGGGGATTAGTGATCATTCAGCTACAAGAGCATTAGTGAGATCAGACACTGATGTTGGAGTGTGTGTGGGGATTAGTGATCATTCAGCTACAGGAGCATTAGTGAGATCAGACACTGATGTTGGAGTGTGTGTGGGGATTAGTGATCATTCAGCTACAGGAGCATTAGTGAGATCAGACACTGATGTTGGAGTGTGTGTGTGGGGATTAGTGATGATTCAGGTACAGGAGCATTAGTGAGATCAGACACTGATGTTGGAGTGTGTCTGTGGGGATTAGTGATCATTCAGCTACAAGAGCATTAGTGAGATCAGACACTGATGGTGTAAGAGTGAGGAGGTCTGGGGTTCAGTCGGTGTTCCAGTTCATCACAGAGGTGTTCAGTGGGGTTGAGTCAGAGTCAGGGCTCTGTGCAGGACACTCGAGTTCTTCCACTCCAACATTAATACACCATGCCTTCATGGAGCTCTGTGCTTTGTGCACAGGGACATTGTCACACTGAAACACTGTCTGAGTCTCTTTAGTTCCATCATATATAGTTGTGAGCCTCCTGCCGACAGGAGAAGGTCTATACGAGTGCGATGGTCAGGTGTTAGCAGATCTTTGACCATGTATAAAGGCAAAACACTAACATTATGTTTAAAATTTTGTGTTGTTTACTTTGTCTCTTTTGCACATTATTCAGAAAAAAAAAGAAAAAAATAAAGCTTGTTTCAGCTTTAGTAAAAGACTGTAAAGGATGATAAATGATTGGTCCTGTTGGGAAACTGATGTTATTACAGTAAAGCAGAGCTGTAATTAGAGACGACATCAGTGTAGACGTCTGACTCTGAGCTTCTGCTCCGTCCTGTAGGTGAGCGGCGGCTGGAGGCTGGTGCCATGGTGCTGGCTGATCGAGGCGTGGTCTGCATTGACGAATTCGACAAAATGTCTGACATGGACCGAACCGCGATCCACGAAGTCATGGAGCAGGGGCGTGTCACCATCGCCAAGGCGGGGATTCATGCTCGTCTGAACGCCCGCTGTAGCGTCCTGGCAGCAGCCAACCCTGTATACGGTCGGGTGAGTGCTTCATGCAAATGACTGGCATGATTAACCACTAACGCTGATGTACACACAACATAACGTCCGTTTCTCTCGCTCTTTCTCTCTCAGTACGATCAGTATAAAACCCCCATGGAGAACATCGGGCTGCAGGACTCTCTTTTGTCTCGTTTCGATTTGCTGTTCATCATGTTGGATCAGATGGACCCCGAGCACGATCGTGAGATTTCGGACCACGTTCTGCGTATGCACCGCTACCGGGATCCTCGCGAGCAAGAAGGATCAAGTGTTCAGAATATTAAATGTCTTTGGGTTCAAACTTGTTTTGAACTGTTTGAAATGAGATGTTTTTTTTGTCTAATTTCAAGTTAAGACTAAATTGTTACTCACTGAACCCACCGCCAATCCCCTCATTGTCTTCCAGCGATGGCTCTGGGTGGTACGGTGGATGTGTTGGCCACCGAGGACCCCGATGTGGTGCAGGAAGACGAGGAGGAGCTTCAGGTGTATGAGAAACATAACCAACTTCTCCATGGCAACCGGAGACAGAGGTAAACTCTGCCGGAATCAGTTAAACCCAGCATTGAGACCTGTTTAACAAGTTGACTAAATTACATAAGCGTTTAAATGATAACGTTCAAAAGAAGAGGTGTGGTGATAAACAGGACATCTGGGTTTTTTTGTTTGTTTGTTTGTTTTTTGTTTCAAGGGATCGAGTGCTGAGCAAAGAGTTCATGAGGAAGTACATTCACGTTGCCAAGGTGATCAATCCAGTATTGACCCAAGAAGCGTCCAATCAAATCGCAGAGGAATACACACGACTGCGGAACCAGGAGCAGATGGGCTCGGATATCGCCCGGGTGAGGAAAGCACACATTCTCTCGCTCTTTTCTTAAATGTTTCCTCTCTCACTCACTCATCTTCTACCGCTTATCCGAACTACCTCGGGTCACGGGGAGCCTGTGCCTATCTCAGGTGTCATCGGGCATCAAGGCAGGATACACCCTGGACGGAGTGCCAACCCATCACAGGGCACACACA